>NC_056749.1:203012924-203137924 GCF_019279795.1 Protopterus annectens
AATATATGACACATATATATGTGTACACATTATATAATTCATGACATTCTATTTCAAAATAAATTTAAAAATTAAAAATTATAAAAATTATGACTTTATAAATTTATAATCAAGTGTGTTTTTTACGTAGATTAAATATTTTGCCCTCAAAGTTATCCCAGTATATTATATAATACTAGCCTTGTATTTCAAAACAGGTTTTATCGAAATGTAGTCATTTATTCCAGGGTATCTAGTGGCATTTAATCTAAATTGCCACATCGTTTCCAATAATGCTACCCTGTTTCCTACATCACCCTCGTAATCCAACATTACCCTGTCAATCACAAAAAATACAAACTTCTTGAATTCCCTACAGTTAATGCTGTGAATATAGAGTGCATTGTGGGATTCTTTGTTCTTTATAGCTCTTACGTGCTCCGTCATCCTGTCACGTAACCTACGGGTGGTCATACCTATGTAGAATGCCTCACAGGTAATGCATAGACTCACATATACTACATTCTTGGTATTACAATTGCATTTATACCCCCACCCTTTGATACATATGTTAGAGCCTTCTGCTATATACCTACAGCTTCTACAGTGACCACACTTGGACATTCTTGATGTCTTAATTTTGTCCTCCCTTTCTAAAATCCCTTTCAAATTGTTCCCCTTACTATATACAATCCTAGGTTTGATACCTAGAATACCCTTGATGGCATCACTTAAACAAAAATCCCACATCCCTCGTAGTGACCTGACTATTTCTTCACTTTTCTCATTGAATTGCAGCACAAAACATGCTCCAAGTTTTTCCTTTTCCTGTCCTACTTGGTTAGTGTCTAAAGTGCCATCCATTCTTAAAATAGGTGAGTATGCAGAACCTCTCTGTTTGTAAACCTCCTTCTTCAATCTCAACAACAACTCCAACGGGTAACCCCTGTCCATGAACATACCAATCAATTTGAACATCTCCTGTTTGAATGTAAATTCCTCACTAACTAACCTGGACAACCGAACCATCTGTCCTTTTGCCACCCCTTTTCTCTGATGGAATGGGTGGCAACTCTTGAAATGTAAGAGGGAATTGGAGTAACTATCCTTCCTGTATATGGAACTAGTCAAACCCCCTTCCCCCTTTGCCAAAGCAATGTCCAGATAGTTAATGTTGTCCTTGTTCCACTGATAGGTGAACTTCAAAAAACTAGTGGTTTGGTTTAAATGTTCAATAAACTCAATTGCCTGCAACTCATCACCTTTCCATATGATGAGCAAATCGTCCAAGAACCTATTATATAAAATAATGTGCTCCATGAACCTAGTTGGAAAAACAAGAGTTCTCTCCCAGGTCAAGAGTACCATATTGGCAAAGACAGGGGCACACCTAGCACCCATGGCTACTCCTGAGCGTTGTTGAAACATCTCCCCCTCAAATTTCAAGAAGTTGTTCAACAGAACAATTTCCATAAGTTCACAAATGACATTAATTCGGTCCTTGTCCACGTTGCTACTAGCTAGCAAACTCTCACGGAACATTTCCAATCCCTCCCTGTGGGGTATAGTAGAAAACAGGTTCACCACGTCAACCGTTAAAAAACTATACTCCCAGTACTCTTCCTTGATGTTTCTCAACCTTTCAAGACAGTGCCACGAATCTCTAATCACGTGAGGTGCCTCCTCCAACACCCTTTTGCACATAAAGTCCACAAAAGATGCCAAGGGTTCCGTCTTGGAACCCCTGGCAGCTACAATCGGTCTAAACTGTAAGTTAGACAAACCCTTGTGGACCTTAGGAATCCCAAAGATGTTGGGTAGGGCTGCGTTCTTGACCATCAAGTAGTCATACTCACTTTCTGAAATGGCTCCTTGAAAGAGAGCATCACTCAAGAATAATTCAATTCTTCTATAAGCGATGTTGATTTCATTCCTCGTAACCCTCTTGTAGGTTTCTTTATCCTCCAAGATGGACATCATGCTTGCAATATAGTCCACCTTGTCCATCAAGACCATTCCGCTCCCCTTGTCAGGTTTCATACACCTAGCACCCCCTGTTCTCTGAAGCTCTTTTAACAAGGACCTCTCCTGTGCCCCTAAGTTGTCAACTGATGAATACTTAATTCTACAAATTCTCCTGAACTCAAAGTCCAGAAGCCTTTCAAGGGCCGAAACTTCACGCCTAGAAGGGGTTTTACCACTGATGCCAATGTTGATGCAAATTTTAAAATGACAGTTTAAAAGTGATTAATGAATTGGTGTAAGAACTTTAAAAAGTTTTTTTGAGGTCTGTTGTTTTAAATGATTAATTAATTAATTGAATAATTTGATGAGGTTATTAACTGACTATATATTGTATAAGATTTTTGTAACACACTGACTCTGAAGAAGCCATTTTATGGTGAAAGCGCTCAGTCGGTGGAATAAAAGGAGTTTTCCTCCAAGGTTTGGTGTGTGGCCTTTGCATTTGAAGCTGTGATCGTATTTTCGTTTGAATTCTTTGCTGGTTGCCCTGTGTTTTGGGACACTTCATTCATTTACATCTCTGGCAAAGCATCGAGGTCTGTCAATCATGTTATCCCAAGCAGACAGATACTGGATCCTCTTAGAATGACACCAGAAACTTAGCAAATTGCTGAAAACAATCATTTTCTGCTTGTACTGTGGCATAATTCTGGGTGGTGGTAGGATGCTGCTCAGGGCTAGTCTCATACCCGCCTGGGCTACATAATCCGAGAGTTCATCCTTGTCACTTTTCATGTAGTCCAGGGAGGCACGCCTCAGGTCATTCACACTCACATGTACAATGACAGAGTCATATTTGTACCTGTTGTGGAGAGACCTGAGTGCATGCGTTATGTGGTGAATCCTGGCACCTGACAGGCAGCTGACTGTTACTTTCTCTAGATTTTTATTGAGACCCTCTGTGACGGTAGGTGTGTGGTTTGTATTTTTATGTGAAAGCAGTGCTGGTGTGTGTTCTGGAGGGCTATGTGTTCTATGTGGTGTGATGCAAGTGCTGGCCTTCTCCTCTTGATCAGCTATTCCAGTCTTGCCTGGAGAGTGCATGGCTTCCAATTTGGATATATAAGTGCATCTCTCACAAGTCTGAGTGTTGGGAGGTAAGAGGAGAGGGATGTCAGTGCACATGAGACAGTGGCTACATTGCCTCAGGAAGCCCAAGTTCACCAAGTTAATAGGAGAAAGCACAGGGAACTGACCTTTAGATATGGCTGGAGGGGTGGGCATTAATAATAAGTACTGGAGCTGTTTCCTTGTAGAACGTTTAGAGCTGGTAGCACTTTTGTCTGCTACGATAATTGCTATAAGAAGTCTGGTAAAGTGCTAGACTAATAAGCTAGTAAACATGCAGGAGAGGAGAGAACTAGCAGATCTAAGGGAAAAATTGAAGAGCAGACTTTGGATGGCTCAGAAGCTTACAAACAGTCCTGGATACAGCAAATCTGTATCTGGACGAGACTAGTTACTGGAAAGGCTGGAAACAAGCGCAAATGTGAACCTTTAAACGAGAAATTTGAAAGAGATGGAAAAACTGCCCAAACGGCCAATAAACTACAATTTCTGGGCCAGAAGCCACTCCTCTTGTGGTAATAGGCTACTTAGTGCCACTCCCACTGACAAGCTAGAAGGCTTCCCTCCAACACAGAAAGGCTTCGGAGGCTCAGAAGCTTACAAACAGTCCTGGATATGGCAAATCTGTATCTGGACTAGACTAGTCAAAGGAAAGGCAGGAAACAAGCACAAATGCGGGCTTTTAAACCAGAAAGTTGAAAGAGATGGAAACATTGCCCAAACGGCCAATAAACCACAATTTCTGGGACAGAAACAACTCCTCTTGTGGTAGATAGGCTACCTAGTGCTTACCACAGACTAGTTACAGGAAAGGCAGTGCAAACTAGCACACTTGAGTGTATAGCAATATTAAAGAAAGTACAGTTTAAATAAATGCAATTTATTCAAACTGTATTCTGAACTGAATTCAATTATTGTTTTATTCAACTCTGAACAGTTAAAAAGTGCCAAAAATATATACTTATCAGCTGAGAAGCACTCTCAGTCAGAACACAAGGAGATTCTAGCAAAGTTTTTTTTTTTTTTTCAGTAAAGTGGAAAGGGAGAAAGAAGGAACAGAAGATAATTGGTTATGAACCTAAGTGGGTTGGCCTTCTCAAATGTTCTCACTGTATTAGGTAGCAAGAGCTAATGATACTAGACTGGGAGGAGCGTCCCAGATCAAATTTACAGTAGGGGCGGGAAACTGCAAAGCCACCAGTATTTAGGGTTGCCACCTTTTAAGCGGGCCAAAGTGGGACATGGGTGTGTGGCCAATATGACACTGGCCACACCCTCTACCATGACGTCACCACCAGAGTGGTGAAGAAGATGCTGTTATGGGTACGACGGATGGCTGCTGGAGTAGCAGCTGGATGGATGAATGACTGGATGGATGGATGGATGGATGGATGGATGGATGGATGGATGGATAGATGGATGAATGAATGGATGCATGGCTGGATGGATGGCTGGCTGCATGAATGGATGGATGGCTGGCTGCATGAATGGCTGGGGGCTGGATGGATGGCTGGCTGGAGTGACTAGCTGGTTGGTGGGAGTAGCTGCTGGACGGATGGCTTGATGGATGGATGCCTGGCTGGATGGATGGCTGGCTGCATGGCTGGCTGGATGGATGGATGGAGGATGGCTGGCTGGCGGAGTAGGATGGCTGGCTGGCTGGCTGGCAGGCTGGAGGAGTAAAGTCACAAAAAACGGACGCCAATGTAGGAATCCACCAAATAAAACAATGAAATGTCGACCAAAATGCCCAGCAAAGGCAATGAGACACAACCAAGAGCGATGAAAATTGGAACAAAATACCAAAAGCACTGTAGTTATCTGAATAAATAGAAGATTTATTCCACCAAACGACTTTTAAGCGCTTTCACCAGTTATACTGGCTTCTTCAGAGTCATAGTGCACAAAACATTTAAACCCATATAAATACTAAAACACATCTCTAAACAATTATCAATAATTCAATTACTCAATCATTGAATGTTCACAAAGCTTTAAACTTAAAGCCACAAAACACAATTTTACAACATTTTTGCAAAATTTAACAATGCATCCAGCTTTAAAATAATAATAAAGACACATATGAATTAATATTTGCAACCCCTACCATAGTAGTATGCAACAAACATAAAACATACATCAAACAAAATTAAAATACAAAACATATGTAGTGCAATATAATGTTAGGTGTTATTAATGTAAACCTCCTTAAAACCTGTATAATATGAATGTTTCAACATTAATACAATATATATAAAGTATGATGTATAAACAAATTTAATATAATGATATAATTAATATTAATATTAATATTAATATCCAATCAGACCACCCCAATCCTAGGTGCCCCATACTACAAATTAAGTGAATAATATAAATATAAAAATATGCAAATATAAAAATATTTTTCATATAAAACCTGCTCTAAATTTTAACAAAGGTTTTATTGAAATGCTCTCATTAATCAGGTGTCACACAATTCTTAATATTCAAGATTAACCTTATCGATTACAAAAACAGGAATTTTTAAATTCATGACATCTTTATGTTCATCCCCTCTCTAATAGAGCCACAGTGCTCACGAAATCCCTTTCCTCAGCGGCTGGAGGAGTAGGATGGCTGGCTGGCTGGCTGGCTGGCTGAAGGAAGAAGATGGCTGGTTGGCTGGCTGGCTGGCTGGATGGCTGGATCACTTGTTATATAAAAAAAAATTTTTAGTGGCTGTAGAAGCACTTAAAACAAAGTGCTCCTACAGACGCGATCTTTGCAGGGCTCTTCCTGCCCCAATCCCCATCCCTTTTGTGAATTGCAGCCAATTGCTGCAGGAATTAAAGCACCCAGACCTAATAGGCAGTAGCTTTGCCTGCAGGTCCGGGTTGGTGACGTAACTGAATTGCCGTTAAAAAGCACATACACACATACACACACTCACACATACACACACACACACACACACACACACACACACATATAAAGTCTGCGGCAGCACCTCCTTCCACACTAAGGGTGGTGTAAGAAGCATAGCCCCCTGCAAGAATTGTCTTCTAAAATTGTAATTACACAAGAATCCTACTTCAGACCAGTGGGCAGTTGTAATATAGTATGCAGTATGCAATGCAAGGGATACACAGCTTCAGTAATCTGAAGTAGACAAAGTTTATGATGGCTGCATTAGCTTACATATACAAGTATTTCATTAATTTAGTCACAGTTGTGTGATAAATATCACAGCATTCTGTAATATCAGCACATTTGCAATGTGTGAATATGGCAATATTTATTTTCTCATGCAAGAAAACTGTGTTACAGGTAAAAAGCATGAAGGGATATTTCTTATCCTGGTACATATGATTTTCATCGAATTAGCTACAATTTGCCTTATGTTGTCAGATTCAATACAACACACATTACTAAACAATACTTAAGTGGGTTACTACTGCTGTAGAACAGTTTGCCCTATGCTTCCAATTTCTGCCTTAAGTAAATGTAGTTGTTATAATTATTTGCTAAATTATCCATGTATTCACAGGCTGTTTCATTTATTATGGTCCTTTACTGTAAGGACGTCTTGGTTATATTGAAGTGACTGCGTAATATAAAAATCATCACCACATAGCTAAATATGTGATTAAATAATATTATGCCTAGTCAAATCATACATGAATCACAATACATAAACAAAACTGTATGTTTCGGTTCATTTGTCAAACCGAGTACCATGAGGTGACAGATTCCACACAAACATACAAAGAGTCTTATCCACACGGTTCTTACATCTGGTCCTTGCACAAACATCCATCTAACTTTCTTTCTTCCTCTTCATATTATCTAGGCCTCCTCTACATTGCTATGTTACGCAACACTGCACCAATCTCTAACACATTCCACTCACTATCAAGAAGGGGAACAATGAAATCTGAAAGTCTTCTTGAGTGAATGTTTACTTTAAGCAATGAGGTTTTCCTTATCATGGCAAGGATAGTTTATGTCACTGACAATGGTTTGCTGTGATTACAAAAGCAGCACAAATACTATTCAGGTTAAGGTGGTACAAAAATACCACACCTTTGGATTGATAGCGGTCACATTTTAACAATTATGCAGTCATACACACAGCATTCCTTAACCATATTCTAAAAAATGTGCTAAATCACATGTGATTGGTTTCCTTACTACAATGACTGTACAGGACTATGACATACATAAAAATTAATCTTTCTATTTAAAAAAGAAGCGTATGTCATGCCTTCGTATGCAACAAAAAATGCATTAACTCAACTATGTAGAAATTAAAATAAGTCTATTATTTACATTTTATATTGAGAGAAACTAAAAATATGCCAGAAAAATAGCCAAGGTGTTTTGTGTTGATACAATATGCAAACAATATAAAGTACTGGCTATTCACACAATAAAATAAGGAAAATACAAAGCTTGTAGATCTATCAAAAGTTTCATTATGCATTCTGGGAAAAAAATCTCCTCCAAATCTTCAAATTCTGATATTCCTAGGAAACAATAAAGGCATACATTTTCTTGGGTATTTATTTTCAGCAGATGCTGCAATGTAAAATTATGCTGAATAAATTTTAATATACTACAAATGATGCGTGGCATAATAAATGTGTGCTAGGCAACTTCTGAAGAACTATAGCACAGTAAAAGAATGCAAAAGGTGGCGTCACAACTCAAAAGTTCCCCGATGCCCTGACTTCATACTGGAGTGAAGAGAAGACCTTTTGTGTGTGGTACAGACATTACTACATGCCCAGCGGTGTTGTGGGGCCTGAGCCAAAAGGGTGAGGAGGGCCTTAGTATCCCCAAGCATGTAGTAATACTTGTGCCATGTATACTAAAATACTTTACTGAATAAATGTGCATCTTTATTTATTTTTAATTTTACTGTTAGAAGTTTATATATGACAGTTACATATTTGTGATGTACTTGATGTAAAATCATTTATCCACAAATTATACCAAACCATTTTTCTAGGATTATATCTTCTGACATGGAATTTTTGTATGAAATTTTCAGGATACCCCTCTTTCACAATACTGTGCACCAATACACAATTCCATTTGTAAATGTCATCTTGGAATTTTTTTTGTGAATCACATTTTGGATCTGAATTGTAGAAAATCACTGTCCTTGTTTAGGCTGTGGAGTTCAATAGAGGATTTATTGAAAATTTGAGTTCAAAATGTTATGCTTTGTCATATGTGGGCATCTGTTAAAAATAATGCTTAAAATGCTCTTTTGTTCTTGCTTTATCAATTTCCATGTTAACTTGTTTGTGTGCAGGTCAGGATTATAACTTTTGAACATACCTCTCAGCTGTCCAGAATTTCACAGAAAGCCCAGATTTTTGACACATAGTTTTAGTCTGTTCTTCTTAAAACGTGTGCTTTTCTGGGAAATCATTGAAAGTTGAAGTCACTAAATGAGTTTCAGACTTCATTTACATACTTCATAAAATAAATGCAATGCAAAACCTGTTTTTGCAACTTTCCAAGTTTATAACAGCAACCTATATCAATCTGTCCCTGATTTTGGGTCTTTGGCCCTCCATTTTAGGCTTTGTCCAGAATTCCTGTCCTAAGAGGTTGAGAGGTATGGTGTTTAACTACACAAACATTTGTTATAAAATTTCCAGGGTGGTCATTTTAGGGACCTTTCTGTCAACTTGTTTTGTGCTGCTGCATAACTCCATTTGGAAATGCCATCTTACAGTAATTTCTGTAGATCACATTTTAGATCACAATTGCAAAAATTCAGTATCACATTTCAGATGGAGGTCACGTATAAATTGCATGATGAAAATTTGAGCTCAAAATGTTAAGTGCTAGCAAAGTTGTGGCCCTTTGCTGAAAACATTGTTAAAAAGTACTTTGCTCATTTTAACCAAATGAATGTTGTACGGGGTGATCATTTTTAACTGTGTGGAATTTTGGGTTGAAATTTGCAGGTCAATCATTTCATGGACCCTGTGGTTTACCTATTATGTGCTGGTTTGCAATTTCATTAGCAGATACTGTTTTGCAGTTGCACTCACAAAAAAAATATTTTAGCTCCAAGTTGCACAGATTAATTTTCATTGTTCGGATAGTGGTAATGGCATATATGACATATTGAAGATATAACCTTAAAATATTAAATTTTAGTACAGTCATAGGCATTTGCTGAAAATTTATTTAAAGAAGTACCCTGGCCATTTTAACTATGTGATTATTTTATGTAACTTTTTATGTCAGTGT
Source organism: Protopterus annectens (assembly GCF_019279795.1). Classification (NCBI taxonomy): domain Eukaryota; kingdom Metazoa; phylum Chordata; order Ceratodontiformes; family Protopteridae; genus Protopterus; species Protopterus annectens. Next base: position 203,022,252 of record NC_056749.1, read on the forward strand.
CAGTGGTGCAACAGGTAGCACACTTGCCTTTGATGCTGGAAAGTCAGAAGGCTGTGGGTTCTATTCCTACCCCAGGTGCATGAATTAATTTCCAGTACTGACACAACAGTGCTGCATAAGAGGGGTGCTACACTTATGCACATACTGTCCATCAGATGAGATGTTAAACTGAAACCACATTTGCCTGAGTTAGTGATAGCTCAGGTGAATGTAAAATATCCCAGAGCACCTATCAAGAAGAGTAGGGGTTCTTTATTATTATTTACAACTACGTCCTATACACAGTTTTCATCACTTATTTACAATATTTATAATGGATGTATACGTTTACATTGAAATTTCACCACCCCACTTCTTTCTCCACAACCAACATTTTACTTTTTTTCAAAATCTCTGATAATAACCACTTTCCAATATATTTCACCTTATTAATCCTCTCATTGCACATAATCCAAATTACACAAAATATTTTAGCATCCAGTTTGTTTACATCTTTTTGCTTTAGATTTTTATAAGGTCATATCCAATCATGTCCATATTAATATATTCAATGTTTTTCAATTTTTTAAGTACCCTTTTTCACATATTTCTCTCCAAAGTTCAAATGTTCTTTCACATTTGAAGAAGACATATTCAGTTGTCTCCAATTCACCACAATGTATACAAACTCTATCTTTTATTCTTTTATATGGCATATTTGCCTTAACTGGCAATTTACCTATTGATTCTCTCCATAAAAATCCATATATTATACATACTTTTTAAACCTATTCATTCTTGTTTTCACTGCTTTGCTTACTTTACTTGTTTCCATGGATAAACATAGTAAACATTTTCCATTATATTTTCATACCATATTGTTCTGTCTTCCTCTGTCTTCCCTAAATAATTTTCCCATAACAATATTTTTTTCTTGATACAAGTTCATATCTATACGATAAACTTTTACTTCTTTTTAAATACTCCAAACTTTCCAAAATTGCTATGTGTTTTTCTCCTATAATTTTTGTTAGCAATTTACGTTTGTTTTTCCCTATTTATTAAGACTCTCTACATGATCAAAGAAAAAACATATGCAATAGAGAGTATCAAACCCCACCCTCCTTCTTTTTCACTTACGCAAAGTGTACCTCTTTTCACAGGGTTAAGTCTTGATCCACAAATGAACATAAAAATATGTTTAATAAATCCTCTTAATTGAATTGTACATATACCAGCTAAATGTGTAATTTTACCCATTATTATGGAATTATATAAACATGCCTTTTCCTATATGAAAGTCTAAACGTCCTCAAAAAAATACAAAGGCCACGTAGTTTTACTGTCATACCTTTCCATTCTTGTTCTTGTGCTTGTTCATTTCCAAACTTTATTCCTAAAATTTCTATTACTTCTTCATTAAATGTAATATTTTGTATTCCCCCAAACCTAGTCCATTACTTTTTTTCTTCTTAAGAGTCAGTCATAACATTTTCAGTTCCTTATTGAGTACTCCTATAGCTGTATTCATTTTAACCTTATTTTTAACTACTAACACCAAATTATCTGCATATGTAAACATTATTGGAATCATAATCCCAGCTGATGTCTGGTATCTGGCTTTCTGTAATGTCATATTCATCTCCATAAATACCGCATTCATAATTAATGCAAATAGGATACTTTTAATACCACCATTTAACCTTAACATTTTGCTCATACAGCCATTGGTTACCAGTCTTACTTTATTTTCCCTGTACACTGATTTCAAAACATTTATTATTTTATTACTCATATTATATTCTTCTAGGATTTTCCATAATGCTTTATACTGAATTTTATCAAATGCTTTGTTTACATTTCCTACAATATTTCCATTCCATTTTTTTACTTATTATGTTATCTACCAATTCCCTTATTACAATTAATAATTCTTGGCTGTCTTTCCCTGTAACTCTGAAAATCAATTCATATAGTAGTTTGCTATCTTTATTTGCTATTCTTTTTTACATTATTTTCATGAAAATCTTGTAGTCTATATTATTCAGTACTAAAAGTCTCCAGTTTCTTATATTTGTTTTTTCTCCCTTTTTCCATATAGATTTCATTACCCCTAAGCATATTTTTTCATCACTGATACCTTCCTCAAGCCATTCATTCATTAGTTTTAAAAATATTCTTTTTGCCACCTCTGTGTGGCTTTATACATTAAGTATTCAATTCCATCTATTCCCGTAGCTGATTCTACATTTATCCTCTTAAGCACATTATCTAGTTCTATTAATGTAATCTTTTTCTCCATTCTTTTATTATCTTCTTCAGTAATGTATTCAATCCCCATTTATCTTTTAATATATCACTTATGAAAAATGTATCTATTATACATTCTTCAACTGTTTTCATAATTTGTCCTTGTGTCTTAACTATGTCACCTCTTCCATTTTTAATTTTCTCATCATTCTTGTCTTCTTTGAAAAATTTACTTAAGTATGGTGCTGTTTCTTCTTTCTTAACTTGTAAAAAGTATCTTTTTTTAAACTATCTTCATTTATTTATTTCTCAAGTCATATTATACAGCATACTTTATTCTTCTATGAACTTTTCATTATTGTTTGTTATATTTATATTTTCAAATATTTGATCACTGGCTTCCTTACATGCACCAAAACCATTTAACCTTTTTTAATTTTTGTCATCTTAGTACGTCTTTTTATACTTTTCTTTCAAACTAATACACCAACTCATCCAATCTTTATAGAATCCTATCATACTTATGTGATCATTCTGTAATTGTAATGCCCTTTGCTTCTTCATTAATTCTTTTTACTCCTTTATCTATATTTATGTAATTTCTCTTTTCTTGCATTTCTATCCATATAGCCAGGTGATCAGAAAACCCTGTGATTTCACATCCTTGACATAATATGCTTAAACTGTCTGAAACTATAAAATAATCAATTTAATTTCTTAAGTTTTTTTATATGTCTATTTTTCATTTTTTCACAAGTACATACTGTTGTACTTGATCATATGAAAAATTACTTTAACACTTGCTCCCTATTTTCATCTATGTCTTAAATCACAATTAAAGTCCCCATCAAAATTATTTTCATATTTAAACTGACATGATCCATTATTTTTCTAAAGATAGCTTCTCTTTGTTTCTGTAATGTGTATGCATAAAGTGCGATCACTCTATAAATTTGCTTCTTATACCTTATGTCTATTACTATTATTCTTCCAGTAAGTACTACTATATAATCTAAAATGTCTATCCAATCTTTACATAAAATGACTATGCCAAAATATTTATCACTGCCTAAATTCAATACTTTCCATAATCCAGTTACTTGTTCTCTTTCTTCATCCGTTGTTATTCTAATATCAGTAAGTGTTACAATGTCCATATCTAACATCATACACCATTTTCACTTTAATGTATAGATTTAATTTTTATCCTTTTCCTTCTTGAGGTGCATTGGAGCTACTCCAGGTGCAACTGACAGTTGGCAAAACACCCATCCAAGTTATAGCCAGCTATAGACCCCCCTCCATGACTCAGGACACCCACTCCTCTTACCTGGACCTATTTGACTCCATCAAGGTACCCCCTAACACCCTGATCCTTGGTGACTTCAACTACCCCACCATAGACTGGGTGAACTATTCCTGCACTGATGCACTCACCCAACACACTAGACCAACTCAGCTCATCCCCCACAAGGTGTGATAACATTCTGGCCTTGGTTCTCACAAACATGGGTGAAATTGTATTTCCTTTACAGCGTCTAAAATATTTTCTATTGTGTAAGCATTGTATCTTGTATATGTTCTTCTAGCTCTGTACACCTCATCCAGGAATCACCTGCTTTTTACATTTTATATATTTCTGTTCACATTTTTTGGCTTCATGTCCCACTTTTCCACATATAAAACATTTTCTTTTATTACAGTTATTAATCAGTCGGTCATCCTTACCACATAAAAGAAATGTCTTAGGCTGTCCCCAGTATCTCACCATTCCCCTGTTCCCTTCAACATAAATTATATTAGGTAAATAGAAATTTTTTTCTTCTTGCATTTTCAATATTAGACCACATTGCCACCCACCCCTGTCTATAAATCTCTATTATCATATCATAATTATATCATAATTTCTTTCAACTTCATTTCTGGATTGCACATATATTTTCTTTTTGACTTCTCTATTGAAAGCCTGAAGTTCCATGGATTAGTGCCATTCCTCTAATCATACTGTTCCAAAAAAATCTCCATGTAATGAGCCTATTTGAAAAAAAAATCACAGTATGTATCCTTATTAATACAAATATAAGCTTTACCTCTCTGGGTTCTATCCCCAGTGGTGCTATGATGCTGTCGCACACCTCATACCTGTCCAGTTCATTTTCGGCCTTACTACTTATCCTCACATGAAATTTATTTTTATTTTCTGCTTTTATTTCCTCTTCTTTTGCCCTGTCTCACTATATGAGCAAACAATTTATTCTTCTCCTTCTTCTCTTGCATATTCTCTTCTCCCTGAATTCTCTGCATTATTTCTCCCCAAGATGCTGCCTTATCAATGTCTGGATCACTTTGGTCCACTAATTCTTTTAAATAAACATTCCACAACCCTCCCGACTGGAGAGTTGTAATAACACATTCCAATGCCAAAATATAAGTAACAAACAGATTTTATTGAAAAATATCCTCTGAATCTGCCATAGTATCATCCTCTGCTCATGTTTCACCTTTACTTGTCTGAATTACTTTGCCGCTACCATTCTCCTCCTTCCTCCCATCCTCCAACTTGTTTTCCATAAAATTAGCCTCCAGAGCTGTTAGATTAACAGCAAATTTGTTCTCCTTGCCTACGATCTCATTCTCCTTCTCTTCCTTCTGCACTTGGAATGGAAGACAAGAAGAGTCACACCAAAGTATGTCCCCGTAAAATCATTCATACAGAGTAGGGGAAGTTCACAGATGCCTTGAACAAATTTCCACGGTAGTATAAATATCATACCAGGTCTCCTATGGAAAGAAGTCATAAGCCTACTGGATAAACCGAGTCAACAAAGTGTAAATGAAAAAAATAAAATAAAATGTAAATTTTTAACTATGTAGAATTTTTGTATGAAATTGATAGGGTAGGCATTTTAGGACCCTTCCATCTAAATGCTGTGTGCTGGTGTTCAATTTCTAAATATTATTTCACAGTTATTTTTGCAAATTACGTTTTATATTCAAGCTGCAAAAATTTGGTGTTGTTGTTCAATGGGTGCTGGTTTAAAGATGATACATTAAAAAATTGAATTCAAAACATCATGTAAATGCTTAAAAGTGTGGAATTTGTTATTATTCTCCGTGTTTTACTGGCTTTATAGTTAAGTTATCTTTTTTCAGTCTCCCTGGTAACACGTTAATGGGCCCCCTTTTATTCCAAGGATTCTGCAGTTGTTTTTTTTCTTTTTTTATGAAACATACATGGAAGCTGACTGTGAAGTCTACTTTCACTGCATGTCAGATTTGATAAAAACAGCTGCCACTTTCAAAGTTTTTTGGTAATTTGGTTACTATGCCATTTATCAACTACACGGCTTGTCAACAAGTGGATTGGTAGCAGAGAAATACTGGGTGTTATCAACAACAGCACTCTCATGATGGATTCACTTTGATTGCAGTCATGAGAGTGTGGTGTTAGTATGTACACATAAGTTCTCCCACCATGCAGCAATTTTTCTGTAACAGGTGTGTTGTGTGTGGGCAGCAACCATTTGAAATGTCGTGACCCAAATATATGGAGACTAAAGGGCTGAACGATGGGATCTGTATATATCAAGTCCTAGATGTAATTTCTCTGAATATTCTCTATTCCCCAAGGTATAGCAATCTCAATGTTGGTATATATAAGTTTAGGTGTGTGGGGGGGTGCAGAGTTGGGCTTGGCTTACCCCCCTCATAAAAAGAAGTTTTAAGGAGAGGAGTGATTTTCGAGATTTGCTCTTTTCCAGGGTTTCAGTCTTTTTTTTTCTGCTTTTCGGCATGCAGCATTTTGAGTGTTGACATTTCAATGTCAAACCCAAAGCTGCTGGACATGCTACATTTGAAGAAATCCCAACCCCTCAGAGCCACATGCTCCAGGGATCTAATCCTTGTCATCACAATGAACAAAACATGCTGGAGGGATAGGTTCCCAACCCAGAGACTCTCCAAACTCTGGAATAGACTGCCCATACATGTCAAGCAGAGTGCCTCTTTGGCTCTCTTCAAAAGGAACCTTGATGATTGGATGGGAGATAGGAAATTTATCCCGGGTATCATGTCAGTCTCCCTGCTAGACAGGGGTCCAGGAAAGTAAATATTCTGGGAAGAAGTACCCAGGGAATTGTTATGGCTAGGCTTGTATAGGCCCTAGGGCCGATAGCCTAGTACCAACCTATGAACCTATAAATAAGGAGCTTTTGTGTACACTGTGTTGATCTGTGTGATTGTGCTTGTACTGGTTTAACTTTTAGATAGTGGTTAGGTGTATGTTTCTGTATTTTTTTTGTAGTAGGGTATATGGGTTGCAAGAGTATTTTTTGTGGTTGGTTTAATGTTTGATTATTGTGCCAGTTGTACAAGGGTTTTAGATCTACTTTTCTGATAATTTCTGTTTGCTATTGTATTTTGTTGACGTGTTGTATAATTGATTTATCAGTGGATGAGGTAGTCAACTATGAATGGTTTTATATTTTATATATCTATCTCTGTCTATATATCATATATATACATATATATTTTATATATATATATATATATATATATATATATATATATATATATATATATATATGGGTCTACCTTGTATCAATGAAATTACATTTCTTTGAATTTTACTTACCCAACTCCACTTCTCATTAGTATTAATGGTTTGATGTTACTCTGGCATGGCTAATCCAGTTTCAAAAGTACGTTGTTAATGACAAATATAGAAGATGTTAAAACATGTACACGTACCTGCTGCCTTGAACTTTGCAACTGCACTGAAAGATCATTTGATCTTACTTAATTTTGGTTAATGTTAAAAAAAGAATAAGTTATAGGTGGGATTCCCAAAGCTTTGAGATAGCACTGCAGAGGGCTTCTACTATTTGGCAAGACTATCCCAAGTCTATTAGACAGCTCTGATCCCCAGTATGATATCATACTTGGGGGGGGGGGGTAGAGTGCACTGCCCTAACTGGTGAATGCTCCACGATGAATGAGTAATGAGAATTCAGAAATATTCTATATTAATGAACCCCATTACCTAGTTGTGGTGGAATCCAAAGGCAGTTGATCCCTCCACACAGCTTCCAATATCTTCTAAAGATTGCTGGCAAAACAATACTATCAGTACTTTGTCCATAATACTGCAGGTGCGATAGGTAATATTCTGTCATGCATGCACTATTACAGATGAAATAAATGGGCTGTATGCACTCACACTGCAATAACATTATAAGGTTGAATCATCTGAAAAGATATTTATTACCATACAAAGTTGGAGATAATGCTGAAGTGCATAGTGACTGTGCATTTACATACTCATCTCCCTAGTTAGTGGAACACAAGGGAGGCCATGCTTACTGCTCCCTCTAGATGTCAGCAGTGTTACAGCTCCTCTTTATGTCAAAAATGTCCATTAAGGGGGCTGACCCTAGATGGCCAACTGAGAGCAGTGACTTTCGAGAGCTCTATTAACTAGTATAATAATATAGGAACATTTTATTATTTTCAAGTTTAAAACATCAGAAATCTATAGCTAGACTACTAAACCACATAAATATCAATATTGGTGGAGATATACAAAACTTTTCCTGTCAAGTAACTTGGAAGATATATTGAGTCACTGAATATGAACAACTCAAGTAATTCTCATCCAGATGCTGCTTTGAAACAAGAACTGCAATTGATGACATCTACCTTACAGGAACTATCTTTGAAGATGAATGACTTTAAAAATGACTTAGAAAATCTCAAATTAAATTCTCAAAAACAAACTGATACGCTTAAGGAACTATTACAGCAACACCATACAAAAATAACAAATATAAAGACTTCTCTAAATGACAGTGAAGGGAGACTCAAAGAAGAAGAATTCCAAAAAGAATTTCTGCTTAAACAGAATACATGGCTGCTTAACAAAACAGATGACTTAGAAAACAGGGAAAGGAGAAACAACATAAGGATCTTTGGTCTGTCTGAAAACACTGAAGGAGAAGACATTATTTCATTCTTAACCTGGATTCCTGAATATTTAGACTTGAAAGAGGGACATTCATTTGGAATTGAAAGGGCGCATAGAGCACTGAGGAAACCTACGTCTAACTCAACAAATACTCCACCTAGATCCATAGTTATAAAATGTCTTTCATTTCTGGACAAGGAACTAATATTAAAATCTGCTTGGAGAAAATCACCCTTAAAATACAATCAAAGCCTGATAAGGTTTGACAATGATTATTCTTCCAGAACAATAGAACAAAGGAAAAAAGTCTGGCCAATAATAAAACTGTTGAAACAAAACAACATTAAAGCACAGCTGACCTTTCCAGCCAAGATAAAAATACTTTTGCCAATGAGATAAGAACCTTTAAAGACTTAGAAGAAGCTACTATATTCATGAAAAACAACATAGGGTCTATCCCAGAAGAAATGGAATGGATGGCCCCTACTCTTAAAAGAATACAAGAAACAAATCCTTGGACTGATGCTAGAATGAAGAAACAAAAAACTGATTTCAAGACAGCTGTCCCAAAAAATAACTCCTACAACTACATCTCTCAAAGTATCAACTGATATGGTACATCACTTGTCAGCTGTTTTTATTTAAAAAAAAAAAAAAAAAGGTTTCTTAAACAACTGAGAAACAGTAATGATTTATTCAGAATGTTCAAAGAGTCCAATAATTCTTCACAAACAAAGGTAGGTCAAGATGGGTTACTATTTACATTATATATAAGCCAAATCCACGGTGGTGCAGCGGTAGCATTTTTGCCTCACAGCAAGAGGTTCTCCCGTTCAGTTCTCAGCTAGTGTGCGGGGAGTGCCTTCTGTGTGGAGTCTGCATGTCCTCCACGCGGGTCGAGTGGCATTCCGAAAGACATGCGTGAATGGGCATGCCTTCACTGAAGGTTGGGCATCGAGCTGGCAACTCAGCACCGTGAAAAATCTACTGCCAGTCATTAGCGGACCGGAGTTTCGCTGTGGTGACCCCTAACCGGGAAAAGCCGAAAGACAACAACAACATAAGCCAAATAAAGCAACATGTAATACAAACATAGAAGTTTCTGTTCCCCTACTTGAACTCAGTGGATACTTATCTTGTTCATGTTTCACTGATTTTACTTATAATAATTTAAGTAATTAATTAACTAATTCAACAAGGTACCATTCATCAGAGTTCAGACTCAAATGTAACAAATTAATATCATATATAATAGCAGTAACAGTAGAGTGTTTTGAAAAAAAATGCTGTCATAGAGACTAATGCCTTCTTCAGTTAAAGTATGATTTAGAAATGTCATGTATATCCTGGTTAAATAATAGTAACAAGCTCAGCTCATTGTACAAATGTCATCATTATTCTGTCTAAATATAGTTAACATCGCTTATGGCAGGCATCACAGCTACGAGTGCTATTTGATCAATCCTGATATGGTGTGCGTGGATGCAGCTGTGTTTGGCAGCTAGTACAAATGTCATTATTATTCTGCCTAAACATAGTTAATATCAATTATGGCAGGTATCATAGCTTTGAGTGCTGTTTGATCAATCCTGATATGGTGTGCGTGGATGCAGCTATGTCTGGCAGCTAGTACAAATGTCATTATTATTCTGTCTAAACATACTTAATATCAGTTATGGCAGGTATCATAGCTTTGAGTGCTGTTTGATTAAGCCTGACATGGTGTGTGGATGCAGCTGTGTCTGGCAGCTGTTGTATGTTGCCGTTTTTGTCTCCAGGAAGCTGTGGGTTGCGGCTTGTGATCAAGGTTTACTGATGCTTGTGTATTAGGAAGAGACATTTGGTGTTTTAGCCTGGATCCAGGGGAAGGCGGTGGATAAAACTGTGATTTGGGATATTTTGGCAGAGAATAGTTTGTTTATACATCTGCTGAGTGAGAGGTGGGAAGGCAGGAAGAATGTGTTATCTCTTGTTGTGGCGGCTTGTTGAGAGTTTTTTTTTTTTATCTGTTTGCTCTGTTTTTTTCCTGGCTGCTGCCTCACTGAAGGGAGGGAATTTAGGCTTGAAGTTGCAGTGAAGTGAAGCTTTGCTTCAAGTGCATTGCGAGCCTCTGGTATGCAGCACACAGACACACTAAAAGAAACAGATGCTCCCAGGTTGCTTTGGTAATGGAGACAGAATGACAATAATGCTTAATGATTCTCGGCAATGAATTTGTTGGTTTTAAAAAAAAAGGAAAAAAATATATAATAAAAGGGCTGTTTTAAACCACATGTACACATACTGATGGTCTCCCAACACTTTGTTTAGGTCATTAAGTTGATTCTTGAAAATAAATAAATAAATAAATAATAAGCGCAGTTTTATATTTAAAATGTATTCTGGCCCAAACACATAAAGGACTTGCATAAGAGTAGAAATCTGAGTTATTGTGCAAGACTAAGAGCACTTGGTCTTGTGCAGTACCCCTTGCAGTGGTCTGGGAGGTGAGCTTGCTCAGAAGTGTTGGGCATAAGGGGATAGCTAATTCTAGGGGTATTTGGGGTTGCTGGAAAGTGCTAGAGAGTCATCAGATTTCCTTCATGGAAATATCTGTGGGAATGGAAGGTATGTTGAGTGGTTCACTGGCAGAATGGCCACTGCATGGAACAGGCTGGTAAAATAGAACAGGACAATATTGGTTTGGATATTTTAAGAACAGCCTGGAAACACACCACATGAATTAGTGAATGGTATTCTAGCAAAAATGGATGGGCATTGTTGCCCGTGCTTGAAGTACTGATATGTGCATATGTAAGGATGGAAATATACTTATAATAAGTAAGAAACTAGAAGGGTCTCATAATTTAAAGTCTATGGACTGTATAAACATGCTTGGAAGGAGCTAATAATAAGTATAGGCATTACAGCTTGTGGCCTCTCAAATAAGTAAGCAACAACTTAAAAAAACACACACACACACACAATAGTCATATAATGTATGATTTTAGTAAACCTAGACATAAAATGTACAATCGTCATGTAAGATGAAGCAGTCTGCTAAATTTAGACATTAAAGACAGGATTTAATAACACGGGCTTGTGTATAATAACACTACTGTCTTAACTTGTCATAAATGACATACACTACATTGAACATCAAGGGGAAGCATGATGATTTTTTTTATATAAGTAAATATCCATAACAAGTCATGTAATTGTTTTAACTTGAACTGTAATTTTTGCAACCCATCTTGACCATACATAATACTTAAGCGGTTACCAAGGTAACTAATGTTTTATACATGACATCAAACTGAAAAATTATTCAAGAGAAACAATAGAAGCTTCAACTTGAAATGTCACAGAATGTAACAATCATATTCGAACAAATAGTATTAAACTGACAGACACTCAGTTTAATAACATGGGATTGTGTATAATAACACTGCTGTTTTAACTTGTCATAAATGACATACTGAATATGACATACATATTGAACATCAAGGGGAAGCATGATGATTTTTTCATATAAGTAAATGTGCATAAGTCATATAATTGCTTTAACTTGAATTGTGGTTTTGTAACTCATCTTGGCCATACATAATACTTACACTGTTACCAAGGTAACTAATGTTTCATACATGACATCAAACTGACAAAGTTGTTCAAGGGAAACAATAGAAGCCTGAACTAGGAATGTCACAGAATGTAACAATCACACTCTGAGCAAATAGTATTAAATTGCCAATAATCACTCAGTTTAACCTTTGCTGATTATACAAAATCGAATGTTGCCATTTAAATCTAAAACCTTTCAGTATATGCCATAAAATGGCAATTTATGAATATGGAAAAGAAACTTGTAATCAATCGCAATAAGTGAATTTGTTGTTTTTAACCTATAATTTCATTCATTTTATAATAAGAAATGACAGATATGAAAATCCTTATGTGTAGGAAATGGGGGGAGAGGGATGCACTGATAATTAAAATGCACTAACTTTCATCAATGTTCACATAAAACAAATTTGGTACTTTAAGTAAGTTAGCAACAAACAAAATGATTACTTAAATGCTGGCAAACAATGAAATATAACTTCTGCTATATCCAGTAATATACATTGTATTATAAACATTAGGTATAAATATTATTACCATCTATTTATATTAAGTAATACGTTTTGAAAGACTTCATCAATAAGGGTGAATATGTTAAATAACTGTGTGCTATAATGTTTTACTGGGGTTTAATATATGATACATCCTACTTTACTATGATTTAACTGCTTGTCATCTATCTTTCATGTAAATATTAATTGCTAATACAATAAGTAGACATTTGTATTGTATTAGAATTCTGTCTAATCTATAATAGTACTATATATGTTCAAAATAACATAAATATTGCTTATTCCTATTACAAATATCCTCCATATGATAATTAAATTTATGGAGCTCAGATGTTCTCGACTGTCAAGGTATGAGTGTTAATCTGATGGAGTTAGGTTTATCCATCAGATTAGGAATGATTTTCATTCCATGGCTAGTGCAGATCTTAGTTTTGTTAGCATTTATTAATTTAAATTTATTTCATGAAAACATTTTTAGTATACCTGACCAAAACATTACTTTATCGGTAAACACACAAATAATAAAACTGATAATTTCCTTTAAAAGCTCAAACTTATTCTTTATAATTATCAGAGGAAAATGTTTAATAGTCACAATAAAACCAAAAATACATAGTCTAAATAACCTAAGATTGATTTAACTTTATTATCTTTAAATGCCAATGGCTTAAATAATCCTAGCAAGAGATCAAATCTACTGAAATATTTAAAACTGAAAAAATAACACAAATTGTCTTCCTTCAAGAAACTCATTTCAAAACAAATGACAATTACAAATGGAATCCTAAGGAATATATCATATTGGTGCAATCCACTTATAATACAAAGAAAAAAGGGGTAACAATTTTATGGAAAACAAATCTGATTAACCCAAAAATAATTTATAAGTATAAAGATAAAGGCCTTATGGCATTAGTAATAGTCAAATATAATAAGAGAATATAGACCCTAGCCAATCTATACTGGTTCCCAGGCATTGGAAAAGGAACTGTTAAAAAACACTTGGATTTCATTTCCAATAATTACAAAGGCAACTTAATATTAGGAGCAGATTTTAACTGTATATTTGATATTTCTGAAACTACAAATAAAAGACAACTGTGTACATCTGCTGTATCAAAAGCTTTAAACAAGCGGGTAGAATCATTTCATCTTGTAGATACTTTCAAATTTAAAGAAGATAAATCTTTGTTGTTTTCCCATCAAGATCACAGATTTGGTACCCAAACTAGAATAAATATAAATAAAGTATTTGCTGCCTATGACTTACACTCTAAAATCATTAATTTCTTGATCACTCCCTGCCCCTTTTCAGACCACAATTCATTGATACTAAAACTTCAAAATGGGTACATACCATTACACTTTAACTCCAGAATTCCAGCATATATAACTAAAATTAAAGAGTTCAAACCCTGGTTATTATCTGAATTACAGTTCTTCTTAGATGTTAAATACACCACAGAGATAAATAAAATAATGATATGGGACTCATTAAAAGCTTACATATATGGTAAAACCCTAGATTGGTATAAAAAAATCAGAGAATGGGATTCTGAATTATGAGAATTACAATCCAAACTTTTGTCAGTAAACGTTGAAACAAATCAAAATCATTTGGAGATGAAAAAGAAAGTAGAAGTATTAAACAATAAATACAATTAAATTCTAACACATAAAACTAGTTTAGCTTTAGAAAAACTAAAAATTAATACCTTGGCCACTTCTCCCAAATATCTACATAATTTATCCACATGAATCAAAATACAATCAAAAGCTATTAACATTAAAATTATCTTCCATGAAAAGAAAGGGAAAAATGTCTCAGATATAGATGACATTATTGATGCCTATAGAAATCACGGGTTTATATTAGATACGTGAACATTTAAAAGTTCAAATCACTAAAGAATGAACTTTAGTGATCGAACTTTTAAATGTTCAAATATATTTAAAAATTTAAAAAAAAGAAAAACTAAAGGGTGTAAGCACAGCAGCAAGCCCCCTGAACCCCCATATGGGGGGCTGTGCCCTCCACACCCTGCTACTTAAATATACTAACTCCAAGATTGTGCTACAGTGTATGAAATGGGAAATTCTCCGTTTCCACACTGTAGCACAGTGAAGTGCGATCTCGGAGTTGGTATATTTAAGTAGCGGGGGTACTGAGATGCAGCCCCACACGTGGGGGGTGCGCTTAACCCCTTTACTTTTTTTTTAAATTTTGTTTTTATAGATATTTGAAATTTTAAAAGTTCGATCACTAAAGTTCATTCTTTAGTGATTCAAACTTTTAAACGTTTGAATATCTACTACAGACCCAAAATCACTATATGGAACATTTCCAAAAAGAAAATATACATATCAAGAAATTAAATCTAGATTAAAAATGTTCTAATATAAAAAATACCAGAAAAATTAAAACTAGATCTGCAAGCACCCATATCCTACAAATAAATTACAGATACAATAAAAGAGGGTAAAAATAATAAAGCTCCAGGTACAGATGGCATAATTATGGAAATATATAAACTTTTTCCTTCAAAGATACTATCCCTCTTCCATAAAACTCTATTAGAAATTCAGTTACAAGCTTTAATACCACCCTCTTGGAGATATTCCTTAATCACACCAATCCTAAAGGAAAACAAATCCCCAAACCTCTGTACCTCATATAGACCTATATCATTATTAAATAATGACTATAAGAAATTCATGACAATATTAACTAACAGAATGAAAATAGCACTATCTAAAACAATAAATAATAATCAAACTGGATTCATATATCATAGATACACACATGACAATATTAAAAGGATAATTTCTCTTATAGATTATGTTACTAAAGAAAATAAAGAAACACTCATAATTGGCTTAGATATAGAGAAAGCCTTTGATTCCCTAAATTGGGACTAGTTATTCAAAATCCTAATGCTATTTGAATTTCTTGCATCCTTTGCTCATTTCCTAAAGAATAGATATACAAATAATTTAGCGCATGTCAAGTTAGGTCCTTTTACGTCTGAATCTTTACATATAACAAAAGGCACTAAACAAGGATGTCTCATGTCACCGATTCTATTTGCTCTGGCTGTTGAAATATTTGCAGATTCAATTCGTAACAATATAAAAATCAAAGGAATAGATGTTTATGAACAATACAATTCTAAACTAATGCTATTTGCTGACGACATATTACTAACATTATCTAATACAAATGAGACATTAGAAGAATTAGATATATTAATTGAGAAATTTCACATGACTTCAGGACTCCATTTCAATAAATCAAAATAAAAATTTTTATTATTAAATAAAAAAAAAACTGCAGACTAAGGGGGTTCACATCATAAGGAAACAAGCATCTACCTTAAAATATCTAGGAATTGAGTTATGCAAGGATAATAATGAATTAGTCTCAAAAAACTACAATAATATCATCAATACAATTAAAATCTTTGTGGAAAAATGGAACAAAATAATATTGACATTTGAAGAAAGACTACAGTTAATAAAAATGTTTTTACTGCCAAATATCCTATATAAGAACTTGGTGATACAACTGTTACCAGAAAGGAATATACTTAAAGAAATAAATTTGTGCCTAATAAAATTTTTATGGTTTCCCAAAAGAAACAGAATCGCTTTAATACATCATATCAGACCATGGAAACAGGGATGATTAAACTTTCCTGATATAGAAACATATATAAAAGCATCAATATCTAAAACAATCTCAGACTGGATAAGTCCAAATTACTTTGCAAATTGGAAAGAATTACTAACTGTAATATCAATAAATGAATTTGATTTACAAAAAAAATTTCAAATAACAGATAAAAACAATTTGCCATAGCACATATTATGTATTAGTATGCAATATAACATAACTAAATCTTCTAAAACTCATATGATTAATTATTACATTGACTCATTTAGGAAAAATGTTAATGCAAATATAGATTTAAAAATCTGGTTTAATCTTTTTAACACCATTTATAGTCACAAAGAACTTTCCACATAAAATATATAAATTATTAATTCCTGGGAACATAAATGATGTTTGTTGGCTCCAATGTATCAAAGAACTAAAAGTTTTAGATATGCAAGTAATAAAAACAACATACAAAATTTCACAACAGGACTGGCTAACTTTACAGATTATTCTGTCATATTCGCAAGATTTAATAGAATGATTAACAATTCTTCATTTAAAGAAATACCTAAATTTATGAAATACATATATGAAATCATATATAATGTCTTTGACATGGGAAACAGTATTTCACAATTTTACAAAATATTGATAAACTATAAAACAACACCCAAAAGCTCATATTGGAAATATATAACAAAAGGACACTCAATATAGTTAACTGAAGCTATTAAAACAAATATCTTATTATCAATAAAATATACATCCTTTACACAATACTGGCAAGTTTTTAATTGGAAATGCTTGTGCAGAGCATTCTTAACCCCAGACAGAATCAGTAAAATTAGTTCTTCCATAAAAGGAATATGTTGGAGATCTGAGCAAGTACACAATGCAGATTGGAACCACATTTTCTTTGATTGTGTTAACATTAAGCAATTTTGGAATGGCATTAATAACTTTCTACAAGCTTTACTTAATGAATCATTTTATTTAACTAAAGCTCTTGTATTATTAAATGTGAATGAAGGTCCTCATTTGAATAGGTCAAACATGTATCTAGTATGGACTATACTTGCAATTTCAAGGAAGTGTATAACAAGAAGATGGAATACAAACACAATACCAACTTTGGAAGACTTCTACAGCCTACTGAAGATCACAGCATTATTGGAAATTAAAATTAAAAAACTAAAAATTTATCCAAAGCCATTTATTAACAACCCTTGGGAAAAAGTCTTATCGTTGATTGACACTATACAATAATTGATCAGACTCTCTAATAATGGATTGGACAAGCTTATAAAGTAACTGTATACATTAAGATCTGTTATAGTGTCATGCTAATGTAAATAGTGTACATAGTTAAGATCTTATGTATAAATACTATGGAATTCATTCAAATGGATTTGAAAAATAAAAAAAAAATTTGAGTAAAAAAAATGCCCATTAACATCAACAGGCTACACTATTTCCTTGTAAGTATACGATGACATGTCTTGCTAGTGTATACATTTAAGTTTCCAGCATTCTGAAGTGATAAATGTTTCTAAAACTAAGACTAGATTTCTGTGATTCCTCATTAGCTTATGCGGCTTAAGGAATTCCTGAAGTCCATACCGGAATTTATAATGGAGTAAGTACATAGGACAGTTTGCTACCCAGAATGGATATACTTATAGAATATTGCCCTGCCTTTTGAAAGATCTGGATGTGTTTATATTATGAGATAACTGAAGTACAGTTATTATTTAAAAGCTGGATGTCTAGCATGTGAAGTTTTGTGGTAACATTTTCTATATTGGCCTTCCCTATGAGTTTATAAAGTGTCTTCTGCTTTATAAGCACATACTGGTGATTTTCAAAGTGATGGCTTATATCTAGTTTATAAGGCTATTCTAAGGAGAAAGAAATGCTGGACATACCTAATGCCGTATCTTTTGAATGTTCTCCCTTTGCTCCTTTGCAGTTTTGTTTGAAGAGTAAGCCTAAATCATTTTAGGACTAGAGTTTAACAAATAGAAAACAAATAAATAATGGCAAAACTGTACTTTAGACTGTGACTTTGTGGTCAGTTCCCTTTGTGGATTCCTTTTTGAATGCTTTCTGTTTAAGAAGTCATATATTTTTCTATTCATGAGCATACAAAGTAGCCTACAGAAAAAAATCATGGATCTGACACATCTGCCTGACTGTTACAACTCACAACCAAATCTGACTGTGCCACCAGGCCCATTGAATCTGGGATAAGTGTATTTTTCTTTATTTTATCACAGTTTAAGTTATTTTGCTTTGAAATTGTCGGTTTTCCCTGGAATGATGTGAGGGGACCTCACTAATATATATATATATATATATATATATATATATATATATATATATATATATATATAGGTCTGCTATACATGATCGAAATTTCAAAAAGACGAAACCCATGTGGCCGAGACCATATGTTCGACTTTTGAAATTTCGAACATGTAAAAAAGAAAAAAAAAAAAACTACCTACACACTGCTACTGAGGGGGGGGGGCAAGCCCCCCTGCACCCTCACACGCCCTGTTATTTAAATATACCAACTCCAAGATTGCAATACAGTGCGGAAAATGGAAATTTTCCCATTCTGCACTATAGGGTTCAGTTCAGAATGTTCAAACTTCCAAAAGTTGATCATAAGGTCTCAGCCATATGAACGTCGACCTTTTGGAAGTTCGATCATCGGTAGGGGGCCAATATATATATATATATATATATATATATATATATATATATATATATATATATATATATATATGTTTCTATACTTCTGACTGTTGTAGACCTTAAAAAAAGTACCACTGCTATTGGCCAGTATGCTCTTATGAGTTTTTTCAAGTTTGCTAGCCTACTATAATTTGAACATATTTGTGTGGTGCTGCAATGAATGAACAGTGACACTCTACTCCTTAGTGAACAAATAGCTGCTGTCAGCCACTCAGCGAGCTACAGGTGCACTATTAGCATATCTATTTCTGTTAATTGTTCTTAGCTGCACATCATCACCATCACCCACCTTTTTTCCATTTTCTACATGGGACTGGGGTGTTGTGTCAACTGTCACCATATGTCTCTATTCAATGCCACTGTTATACCTTCTTTAACACTCGTGCCTGACTGCTTCTTTGCTAGATGCCCTTATTTCCTGTTGCTTTCTTTCTGTCTGTCTGCCCAAATCACCCTCACCAGCCTATCTTCTGCTTTTCTGCAAATGTTCCCAAACTAACATAATCTGTTCTCTTTGACTTTTTCTGCTGTTGGAGCTATTTTGGCTTCTGCTCTTATGTCCTCATTTCTTCATCTATCTTAGCTGCACAGTGAGCAGATAAATGTAGCTAGCTGACATTTCCATACTGGAGTTCCATTATAGCTACGCTGCTTCAACTTATTGTAGGACCTTATCTAGTCCTGCTTGTTGCTTTTACTTATTGTGAGATTATTTGGCCTACTTCCATAACTACAGTCTTGGTCTTCTAACCTCTTGCACTTTCTATGCTAAAACTCTACCTGCTGCTTTTATTTGCTGTAGGACTGTTAACTGATCTACTTCAATTGCTATAATCTTTGCCTTCTATCTTTTCACACTTACTACATCAAACCTTTCCTAGTTAAGATTCCTTGTACCTATAGACTTGCGTACAAATTAGATACTAGCTAGCACTCACACTAGTAAGACATTTACCCATCTAGCATTCATACCAACCTGGCAGACATTGAAAAACAATTAAATTGTGTACCTTCTGCTGCCAGCCTCATGGCCCTTGATATTCTCAGGCAGTCTAGGACATACCAGATGCAAACTGACACTAAGCTACTACTTGATATACATGACACAAGTTGTGAGAGGTGAAAGTGTTTACACAACATTGAAGCAACCTTCATACATAAACAAACTCAAAGTCTATATATAAATAGTGATAATCACTTGATCAAAACAGAAATATGTGGAGGACACCCATGTTTTGGAATAAAGCATTTAGGGTCTGTCTCTCTCCATTAGTATTTCTGGGTAGAGTCCTGGGGTAAATTTCCCATTTCCCACCCACTGAACCAAATTATACTTGAGTGTGTCAGGGATTAGCTTTGTTTACATGGATGACGAGTCTGTTCGAGAGCAGTGATACCCTCTGAGAGATATACCTGTGATGGTAAACCATTCTGTTAATATTGCAGAAGAGGATTAGACTCCCTGAATCAAGTATTTCTGATACCATTTGACTTGAGAATGTGAAATTCTAATTCAGACTTACAGATTGCTCTTTTCAATGTCAGAAATCTCAAAAACAAATGGGTCAGAGGATATCTTGTATGTTAGACACAGGTCACCTCTTACTTAGCAGGCTGTAGGAGACTAGATATAGTGATAGAGCTTTAAGGTAGTCCATGTAGGACATATTGTTAAGGCCTTTTATCCTTTTTGTAAGTTATCTTTACAGAAGTTCCAGTTGTTACATATGCTTAGACAGATGCATGCCAAAAAGGGCATTATTCTGAATGACTGGTCTAATGAGGGCTGAGTAAATGAAGTCAATGTCATTCCTGGATCTAGAATCCATACCTTTTTTTTTTTTTTATGAGCTCGCAAGATAGAAGGGCTTCCTTACCACCATGGACACACGCTAGTCAAAAAGTAGGTCACGGTCAACATAAGTTCTCAAATCCTGAACCTCTGGGTCAAGTCTTAGGGGTGTGTTGTCAATGTGGTAGTTCCCTGGGGAAGTTAATTTTTACAAAGGAGACAATAATGTTTTTTTTATATTTAGCTTTAGTCCAGAAGTCTGACATCAGTTATTCATTTGAGACAATCCTTCAATAAGATAGCTGAGTCTTTTGGGGATCTGACAACTGCTTTTAGCTTGCAGTCATCTGCAAATTAAGCCAGAATCCCTTGGCATTGGCTTTTACATCTGAGAAGTAGATGCCAAACAGAACAGGTTCTAGGTCCAAACCCTGGCGGACTCCACTGGTGACTAGAGTTTTTGTGGAGGTAGCTTCTAGTATTTTGAAATCCTGTCTCTTATCTGTGAGCCAGTTGGCAATCCAGTGGATGGAAAATGGGATTTATTCCTAGTTTGTTAAACTTTTTTACTACGCAAAATAGGGGGTTGTGTCAAACGTCTTGGCCAGATGGGCAGGTCAAGGTAGGTGGCATGTACCATTCTACCTTCACCCATTGTTTTGGTGACCTTTTCAAACATGCTCACCAGGTAGAGTAAATATGACCTGTCTTTGACAAATCCAAACTAACATTAGACCAGTGTTTGGAGGTTTCCTATGTCCTTATTGATTAATTTCATAACAGTTCTTTCATGGTTTTGCATATGAGCCTGGTCAGACTTATGGATCTATAATTGCCTGGGTGCATGTAAGGTCCTCCTTTATGCAGTGGAATAGCTGTTGCTGTTGTCCAGTCACTTTGGTCAAAACCCATATGGAGGCCAAGGTGAACAGAGTTGTTAGGTGTGTGGCTAAATTGTGCTTCATGCTATTCAAGATGCATCCTGCGATAGTATCAAGATCCATCATTAAGTATTAGTTGCTTTTGTTAGTGTTTTCAGGACTTGGTCTTGTGTAATTGCTAGTGGAATGCTATTTTCAAGTATTTCAAGTGAGACAGATAGGGGAGAAAGGAGTAAAGTTTGAGTTGAATTTATTGGCCAGTAGATTAGCGATATCCTCAGCTAGAGTGTAGGTAACAACATTTACAATCAGCTTAGCACACTGTTGCACTGTGCTCCTGAGATTATGAATACAACTAAAAAAGGCCTTGTAATTGTTTTTTGCTTGGGTGGCTTTTTTGCTTCAAACTTGGCTTTGGTAGATTAAAGTAATTATCTGAGCTGCATGATTAATTTAATAATGGCAGCTCTATCATTCTGTGTATTGCACATCTTAGTTTTTGCCAACAATATCTTCCTTTTTCTATAAAGTTTCTTGGTATTAAAGTTGAACCAATGATGTTTGTTTTTGTGGTATGCCCTTCAGTTGTTTCTACCAGCTACAGGTGCATCTGTGCAGCTGTTTACATCCTGTTATAGTCCTGTGCTATATGTTTTCTCATATTCAGTAGAGTTAACTGGATTTGGTGGGGATTTGAAGCTTTCCAATGTATCACTTAGGACTACGTGGTTTGTCTTGGAAATTTTTATAAAGGTACCAGGGTGGAACTGGTCCCTAGTAGTTGGTGATTCCAAATAACTCATAAAATAAACTTCTATCATGATGGATGATATTAACAATCCTTTAATAAACTGTTGTATCTATACCTCAAGCTTCATGGTACTAGAAAGAGCAAGTAAGAGCTAGTTTCATCATACATCCAGGAAGACAACATTATCACCATCACACATAAAAAGGAGTTACCAGACTGCTGACTATAAAAATTCTGCTGCTTCCAAGTCCATAAGCACAAGTAAAAATGTTCTACTAAATGGTGACACCATTGTATTCCAGTGACTCCATGCTTACAAGGCTGGTCAAGGAGAGGACAATAGTTAGTTATCCCTCCAGCACAATGATTCATGATATAATGAGGGCTCTTCAGTCCTCCTCACCACACCACACCAGACAAATAAAAGGGGATGTGCAGAGACACATGTTAGATCATGATGTGCCAAGTGTAGAAAATACTGGTCCTGAGTAGAATCCTACCTTCAGCCAGAATGATGCTTAAATACAAAGATAAAATAATTGGCTTCAACAACTGGTTAAGTGGTGTCCAGTATATGCTTCCCTGGGATAAGATGGTACAATGGATGGCCTGTACTCTCCTTCCATGGCTTCCTGTTACTGGACAAGTCCCTTGCTGCTAAATAGTGCCATTTTCAGATAGACTCTCTCTGATGGACATCCCAACATACCAGATAAAATCACAGCAAATTATAATTCAGACTTATAGATTGCCCTTTTCAATGTCATAAATCTCAGAAACAAACTGCCTGATCTTAAGGCTCTCTTATAGCTTGAACACATCTGTGTCTGGGTTGAAATTGAAAGTCTGTTTCATTGCAAAGAGAGCACTCCCTCTTTATCTGGTTTTAGTACTTTCCATGCATTCAGGCTGGGATAAGATCTGCAAGGGTGTTTACATATTTATTACAAACCATATCACTTACAGGCAGATTCCCCAAGACCCACAAAGTTAACTCAATGAACTCCAATTCACAAAGGAAAAAAAAAAAAAATATATATATATATATATATATATATATATATATAGCCTGCTGAAGGACACCTTCAATGTCCCCAAGTGAGTACTAGAAATTCCTATATATACTCTCTGAATTACCCATAGTGCAAAATTCTTTCATGATGGATGATTTCAACTTTCTTTTAATACACTGCTGTGCCTATACCCCCAAACCAAAAGCTGGTTATGCCCAAAGATTCCTGAGCTTGATACACAAAGAGTAAAGCAGCCACCCTAGGGGGCTGAACATCCTAGATCTTGTCCCCAACAACATTATTTACACATGTACCACTCCTACTGTTTCTCTGTCCCAGGTTAAATCTGATCACAAATTAGTGACCCTCTACGTTAAAGTCTCAGCCTCTGCCTCTGCATTGAATGATTGAGAATTTAGGGATTTCAAGTGGACAAATCTTCTCAAGCTTTATGATGATTGTCACAAATTAAATTTTATCTCCATTCCCTTGTAGCCTCAATTACTACTTACACAAGAGAGATCCACTCCCACCTATAGATCAAGATGTTTCCTACTAGATTTTAATATCATGGGAAAGTTACAAATAAAAGTCCATGACTATATAGCAGTATAAATAAAATTTATAAAAAAATTCTAAAGTCCTATAACAAAAAAATGTCCTCCATTACTATCTAACATACATACTTTCAAACATTAGCAAACCATTAGGAAGATCAAAGCAAACTATGAAACGAAATTGACATCCAAGGCTAAGAATAACTGCAACTTCTTTAATTACATCAAAAAACTAAGAAATAACACCCATCAGTATTCTAAAATAATCCACTCTGACCATAATATACTTGCAGACATGATTAGTGACATTTTGTCACAGAAGTAGTCAATGAAATTCCATAAATCCCTGTGCCACTAAACCTATGAAGATCATCAAGGAACATTTTTTAACCAACTCTCAAAAATGGAAAATATCACTTCTACAGGTCCAACCTACCTGATTGCCTAATAAGAAATATCAAACTTGCTATAGTATGACTTATTCTGAACATGTTTAACTTATGCTTAGCCATACAGTATCACCCAGAAGTCTGGAGAACTGTTATTGTGATGCCCCTTCATAAGGTGGGCCCACCAGTGACCTCAGAAATTGTACACCCATTAACTTAACTAGTCTAATTTGCAAGGCAATGGAATGAATCACATCTGACTTTAATAACTACAAAATTAAAAACCTCACTCTGTTAGATGCTTAGCAGTTTGATTTTGTCAAAGGGAAGTCATGTATGCTTAATTTAGTTATCTTCTTTGAGGTCAGTGGATAGTGGATAGTGGTCAGTCAGTCCACACAGCCTATTTGGATCTGGCTGAGGCACTCAATAACATCCCCCATGCTGGTATTGTAAATAATAATATGAGAACTAAATGTAGACCCTTATGTGGTAATATGGATAGTTAACTGGTTAAAAAAATAGAACCCATGTAGTCAAGGTGGCAGAAGCTACCTCAGAAAGTAAAATGATAACTAGTGGTGTAGCACCAGGCCCAGTACTGAGATCCCTCCTTTTTTCATATACTTCTTAGATATCCAAACCACAAACCCAAACCTATTGGCTCTCTGCAGCAGGAATTAATACTTACAAACCACTGGTGTACTGAATCGGGACTAAAATTAAATACAAAAATAACCCCACTGCAGTACTGCTGATTTTGTTAAATAACTAACATCTACATATTAAAGGTTAGCCAGAACCCCTCTTCTAACATATTTTGTTGTGTCTTTCGGCTTTTCCCGGTTAGGGGTCGCCACAGCAGGACTCCGGTCCACTAATGATTGGTAGTTGATTTTTACGTGCCAAGTTACCAGCCCTAACGCACAACCTTCAATGAAGGTACACCCATTCACGCATGTCTCCACGCAGAAGACGCTCTAGCTGAGAATCGAACTGGACAGCTTCTTACTGTGAGGCGACAATGCTACCACAGCACCACCACCGCCCCTCTCTTCAAACAGATACAATTGTCATATATCATGGCACCATGGTTGACAACTTCCTTTCCTTTGAATATCATGTAGCCTCAATATTCAGGAAATCTACCTAGCTCAACTGATTTCCAGAGGCATCTCATCTGGGTCTAAATAATTCATCTTCCCATTGCACTCAGCACTGGGCAGTGTGATTATAGAATGCAATGGTCCCCTTCTATATGTACCTGTTTAGACCTAACATTAAACTAGAAAGGCATCAGTGATTCCTAACAGAAAATTCTAATGGTCTGAAGTCCCTTAGCTGCTAAAATAGACTTGAAGCCTCATCTCTGTACTTGTTATCTCCTAGACTCCTGCTTGGTGATCTATATCTTGCATTCTGTTGCATAAAGGACTGAAACCACATTGATCAAACACCATGTCAAATACAACTACATATTTAAATTTCCAGTAAGTTAAAAACAGAACATACTGGTGGGGGGCATCTCTGGAGCAGACTTCCACTGCATGTAAAACAGCATTAACCTTGCAATCCCTTAAGATGAATCTTTTTTTTTTTAGCACCTTTACTAAATTTTCACTTAAGACATAGGCAAACATACATTTATATAAATGAAAACAAACCGTATCAATATGCTGTACAAGCAAAAGAACTCTCCGATCAACACAGCTGATAAAACTTTAATAATAAAACAACAAAAAAAGACCAGCAAGTGCTTTTGCGAACTTAATCGCCTCTTCAGACCATAAACACTAAAGGTAAATGAAACAATTGAAAAAAAAACTGTCAAATGATGAGCTTTAAGAGCTTTAGGAGCAGATCTTAAAGATACATTATCATTTAAGCTGGGATGTTTTTCTGCACCAGATTCAAAGATCCATTCCAGTTCACACTACTTATTTTTAATGTCTGCACCCCTTAAATCCAAATCTACAATCTCTAATACATGATTTAAAAGAGTGACTACTGTCTGTATTTTTAACATGTTTCACCAGTGCTTTGGTGTCCTTAAGCTTACTCACATCTCTCACATGTTCCATAATCCTCTCTTTAAACACACAATTCATTTTACCAGCATAAAACATGTCACACACTAAACAACTTGCAAAATATACTACATTTACAGTCTGACAATCTGAATAAAACCTAAAATCAATGAAACCATCCATGTGTGGATATTTCATATGAGACCCTGACTTAATATATTTACACGCAGAACAAGAATGACATCTAAAAGTACATTTATGTTCACTAATAGTTTGATAAACAGAAGTCCTCTGCCTATAACAGAGCTGATGTTTGATCAAAACATTATTTTTAAATGAAAATCTAGGAACTTTACAAAGAATGTTCCTCAGATCATCACTAGTGACCAACACCAGCCAATTCCTTTTTATTATGTCATATACTACATCTATATTGCTTGCATAGGTTAAGACGCATCTGAGTTCACTCTTTATATCTCTGACCTCTGGGGACAGCTTCAAAACCATCTCCAAAATAAGGTTTAGCACTAGGCATTCTCAATGGTCTTGCTTCCTCGATAGTATCCATAATCTCTTTTTGTGAGTAACCTCTACCCAGGAACTCAGTGGTTAATCCATCAAAAACCCATTGGATGCTCTTGCACAACCTCATCGCCCTCACAAGTTGTCCTTTCAACACATTCCTGAGCACGTCATGGATTCAACTTGATTTAAGCAATAGATTATTCTTTCTACATGGTTTTCTTAACACAGCTGTGTTAACTCTTTTGAAAGTATCTTTCATAATGGTGACATCAAAGAAATTAACTGACTGTTCAGAAAAGACATAACTAAATTTTAGAAAACTTGTTGTACCGTGTTGTTCTATGTATTATGCGCTTCAACTTTTTTTACTTGTTCTCCACAACTTCTCCACTGGTTGACAGAAATATGCATGATCTGTACATAAAGCTAAAGGGACTAAAAATATTTTCACTGCTTGATATCCATATCCATAATCAAGAGCTTTCAGTTAACTTTTTAGTCCCTTGCCACATATTGTTAGCTGCCACAACAGAATCCTATTTAATCCACACTACTAAATTTTTCATTTCATTGTGTCTCCATAAATATGGGCATTGATGGACCAATTAATGTATGGGTACATAGTTTACAACTATAGCCTTTGTTATATATTTATTAATTTTATATCCTGAAAATAATTCATACTGTTTCAAGATGTTCCACAGCACTGAGATGTCCTTTTCTATTTTTATCAGGTACAAAATAATATTGCCTGCAAATAAAACCAACTTTTTTTTGATTACCATACCAATTATTTCCTTGAATTCCTAAGTCCCTTGTTTTCTTTGCCAATGTCTCTAAATATAAAGTAAACAATAAAGGGGAAAAGGGACACCCTAGCCTGGTTCCCCTTTTCAGACATAACCTACCAGAGAGGAACTCACCCACTTTAATTTTTGCCTATGAGTCTGCATATATCCTCATAATTAACCTTATTATTGTATCAGGAAATGTCAATGCTTCTATTTGCTCTACTCATAAAATCGCAGCTAACTCTGTTGTACGCTTTCTCTGCATCAAAACTCACCAACAACAGTAGTATTTTCTCACACTCTGCTTCCCTGTGGATCATCATTGTTCTATTATTGTTATCAAATGTTTACCTCCCTTAATTCATATCGTTCAACTTTGGCAACACCTTTGCCATTCTTTTAGCTATTATAAACATGGTTTAAAACTGAAATGGGCCTATATGAAGCTGGGTCTGATGGGTCTTCACCATCTTTTGATATTACAGCCACCACAGCTTTCTTCTAGAATGTTGGTGCTTCCCCTCCTTTTAAAATGCTGTTAAACAAAATCTTACAGATCTTTATCACTTTCTTCCCTCCTAGCTTCCAAAACTTCCACAGGAATACCACATATTTCTAAAGACTTTCCTGCAGATTGATTTTATGTCATCATTTATATTGCATCTTCTCCTATCTTAACTGTTAATTTTTGAGCCACATTTACCTCTAACCTTGGCATACTTAAGTCTTTCATAAATATGTCCATTTGTGCTCTTTCTTGATTTCCATATTTCTCTGCTTCGTATAAATTTTCACAAAATTTCTAAAATATCTTGAATACTTCTACAGGATCTCTGGTTATTTTTCTTGTTACAGGCTCCCTAACTTTGGAAACAATCCTTTCTATTACCTGTTGCCTAAGTCATTGTGCTAAGAGGTTTTGTGCTGTGGAGTGATTATCAAAAAACAACTGCTTAACAGTAATCTTTTAAAACTTATGCATATTATCCAGATGCACCCTTATTTTCTGGTTAGCACTTTGCAATTGCACCTTTTCTTATTATGTGAGACTCCCCATATTCTGCAACACTTTAAATGTTGTCAGCCCCTCTAAATAATTCCTGTTACTTCTTAACCATACATTTTCTACCCTTTTTTTAAAATCTTCTTTCATGTTATCACACTTAATAGCTATAACTTCTGAAGAAATGTCTATTTTCCATAACATATCTCTAATAATTTCCGCTACCATTCCTTACATTCCTCTCATTTTAACAGGCTTGTGTAGAAGCACCAGTGTATCATTTTTACTTCATTACCCTGCATTTTTATCTAAGTTGTTCTTGGATATGTGTCAAATCTTTCAATTAAATGCATACGTTCCTGTAAAATATAATATCTGTCTAGTCTAGTCCAGTTATTGTATCTTGGGGAATAATATGTAAATTCTCTCTTAGTTCCTACTATTCAGTTCTTATCTTCCATACCAAATATTTTCATAAACTTATACACACCCTCTTTTGTTATATTTTCCTTTCTAGGACCCCCAGATATATGCGCTTTGTTGCAAATAATATTTGAGTCCTCACCTATAAGTAATATTCCCTGCTAAAAGCTGATTATTTCTCCCAAAAAGTTTAAGCTCCATAATGGCAGATTTAGGTGGAATATAAATATATGCCAGCATAATCATCCTCCCATGACATTAGCCCCTTACTACCACAAATCTTTCATTGTTATCTTTCGTTCCTCTTCTGTCACTATTGGAGGCCCTCTAGCAATTAATATAAGTATCCTCCTTTTCATTCGTCCTTGACAGTCTCCTAATTATCCATCCTGAAATCAATTCTTTATCAAATTCACATGTTCATTTCTTTCCAAATGGGCCTCCTGTAGCATTGTTATTTTCACTCTGCATTTTTAATATAATTCAGTTCTCTTTCTTTTTTTTGTCCATACCTGTGAGGCCATTCATTTTCCAGAATAATATGGAGCCATTATGATAAGAAGTTATCATTCCCACTTATTATATATGGCAGCTTTTTAAAATGTCTCTTTCCAGCTTTTGTTGTATGCACCCGCTAATGTTTTGCAGGTTGATCTTTTATATAGTTGTTTCTTGTCATCTGCATTTGAACATATTTTGCAAAACTTTTTGTTTTAATAAATGCCCTCAAACAAAACCCAAACATACCCCTATAAAGCCCCCATAAGATATTAACTTAAAACAAACACACACAACTATGTACGTCTTCAAATAAAGAAATTTAACCTGCCTTATAGGAACAATTGTCCCAAATCATCAGCTGCACCTCAGGCATTATCTAACCTAGAATTAAGGTTATCAATGCTAATGCCCTTCAAGATGAATCTTAATAACTGGATGGTTGTCCATAAATTAATTCCAGGTCTGACCTGCTTTATCCTTCTAGAAGCAGGATGCACCTCATGAGGGCAGCTATTGCTAAGGTGCAAATGCTCTCATGATTTATTAGCCTTGTAATTACTATTATCCAAGTACACCTATCAACCACCATCCTATAGAAAATAAACTTTCTTATGTCATTCTGGAAACTGCTTCAGTTTACCTGTCAGTAATGACCCCTACTCTTCCTCTGTCCTCTCTTTACAGTGGCACAGTGACAGCCTATTATATGATCCTAATAAATTTCAACTATTCAGACAATGTCCCCAGTCACATCTCAGCTTCAATGTATACATGCAAAGTGTTTTTTCTCAGTTTTTAACTTAAACCACTCATCATTCTAACTACCTTTCACATCTTCCTTTGTTCTGTTTCTCTTTATCAAGCTAATTTCCCTTTCATGAAAAGACATACAGAACTGAAGGTGGTATTCAAGGTGGTAGGAAGTGTGGCATAACTGTAGTCATATACAGTTGTAGAATCACTTGTTCATACCTTGATTCTTTGTTCAGCAGGTATATACCATAATGTCTGACTGGCCCTTGCCTCCGCCATCTCATAATATCACAGGTGATCCTTTCAAGTCATAACCTGAACATTCAGGTCTTTTCCTGGTCCACTTCTCCTATCTTTACCCACCAAAGCACAAATGAAAACCCACACCTGTCACTCCCAAAGTGCAAAACCATGACAATGAATTAAAACTGCTGACTGTCCACCCTGACCTCTATGATTTTGAAGTCCTTGAATTAGCTTTCCCATTCTGCACCACTGCCCCAATATTGGTACTACCAGCAAACAAAGTCATTTTATTCTCACTCCAAAATAAAACAGCTCACAGGTGAACAACACCTCATTTTCCTTATACAAGCCTTCTCATGACCATGCGTATTCTCCCTCATAACAGACTAACCACTTAGCCTGCCATTTTTTTTATCTCACATTCCCTATCCCAGCTGAACTAATATTATTTTTTATGTGAAACTGTATCAAAGTTCTTACAAATGTCCACACACAACACTGTCACAGCTGTAAAACATTCATTTTATGAGATCTTGTTGCTGCAAATCAATATCTTCTAGAATTCTAAAGTATTTCCTTCAGATCAGATGTCAAACAGAGGCCTCGTCTGCCTGACCTGATGACAGCTTAGGTGGATGCAAAGATCTGAGTGCCTTGGTGCCCTGGACAAATTTCCCTATTCTGTATAAATACCACCTTGGTTCTCCTCTGAAAAGATGCTTCCAGCCTAGTGAGACCAACTTGGTCAAAAAGGATGAGGGAATAAATAAATGCTGTCAGGCAGAAATGTCATCTTTGCCTTTAAAATCTTTTCTATCATCAACACCTTCCCCTCACATATTCTTCCTTTACCTTTCCCATAGCTGAGGTGAGACTAATTCAATGCCTGGTTCACTTGTCAAACCCAAAAACTTGCACAAGTGCACTACCTTATGTATTTTCTATTCCAAATGCACATCTGTTGCCCCAATCGACACATTAAATAGCTGTGTCTGTAGTTTCACCTAAAATACAGCCTTTTAATACCCTCAGTGGAAGCCCATTTCAGCCTGATTTTATCCCCCCCCCCCAAGAGCTTTAGTCTAATGAAAATCTTCTATAACCAATCACCAAGCTGTACACCTTCTAACTTCATGCCCTGAAGCCCCTTCCCACATTGGTACCTGTCTTTTTTCTCCTTAGGTAAAAGCTGAAGCACAGAACTTATTCAGAACATTTCCTTGATCCAAATCAGCCTGATACTTTTACTTTCACCAAACTCAGCTCTCCCATTGATTAAAAATGTACTGTAACAGGCCATCCCTAGAAACTACCAACTGCTACTTACAGTTACAAATTGATACTTTATTGCAACCTGGTAATTTATTACAGAATAGCTCTGTATTAGAGCAGGACTGAGCTAAGGCACAGAAGTGATAGAAAAGAGGTATCTGTATCTTAAATACAACAGGTTTACATTGCCTGATCCTATGATATCATGTAAGTCTACCTAAAAATGAATAAGTCTACATTGATTCATGGAGTTTTCTATAAATCCCCCATGGTATTTTATATTATGGGATGTGTATAGCAAGTAATATTTTCAATACAGATATGTGGCAAGTCTGCCATTTACCACAGCCCTTTTTCAAAGATGTTATCTTGGAAGTAAAATTTTATTTCGTCTTGATTTAATACTCATTCACATACACATATGCAACTCCCCCCAACACACACACATGTTGAATATATTTTCTAAAACAGACAAAGGTACAGTACCTAACAACACTAATGAAAGGCACAGCAGCCATTTTACTATAGCAGACATTTTTATGTTCAGGCTCTCCTAATCAGGAATTTTGGTTGCAGCAAAATTGCAAGGCATTGCACACAGTCAGAATAATGCCTGTCACTGCCTGATGTAATTAAGTCCTCTTACAATCTGTGGCATTTTGGGTTGATCCATAAGTTAACTAAACAATAAAATATTTGGAAAGTCTTTCTTCAACTGCTAAATAAAGTCCAAAGGAAATAGTGAGTCATGGCTCAAGTATTTTTTGAATTGCAGTTTACTATGCAAAATATGCCCTTATCTCCTGAATCTGTGCCTAAAAATTAAACAACGATCTTATGATTATTTTGCAGCTTCATTTATTTTCTGTTCAAGTACAATGATACAATGAGATAGCCATTTTATTTTCCTAATTAAGATTTGAATGTAGGTGTATGACATTATAATTTATTTATGACTGCCCATTAAAAAACAGTTTGCCAGCATCTAGTCCAGCAAACCAAAAATATAGAAAAAAAAGTTCTCATTAGTTCAGATTCACATACAGGGTGCTTTGCTCCTCTACGCCTAGGTTTAAATATTGAAACACCGATGACATTGAAGGGGAAGAAAATGCAGTTCCTGAATGCAACATCCTCCAATGACAAATTTTATCACTAACATAACAGTTAATTTTGGACCTTGCAGGTATCAGCACAATATATGCTGGGTCCTCACTGTTTGAACAATGCAGACACTGTTCACTGCATTCAATATATCAATTTGCCACATTTACATAGGCCAGACATGTCCAACCTGCGGCCTGCATGCGGCCCTCAGAGTTCTTCCATGCAGCTCTCGACCTCTAACTGCAACATCGACGTACGCATGCCCCAAAACACTTTTTGTTTTGTGTTTTTCGCTCCCGTGACCGGTAACTCTTAACTTCGGTGTGTGCATGCACCAAAGCACCCATATAGTTTTGATTTTTTTGTGCCAAAGAAGGATCAGTGTGTTTACGCCATTATTTTGCACCAATTAATCAGTGTGTGTGTGTGTGTGTGTTCTTGCTGAAGAGTGATCAGCATATGGATTTGCTGTTGTTGCCTTGGAAAGAGACAGCACTTACCTGTGTTAATAGGTAAGTACGGAGTGAGTGAGTGCATGCATGAAAGCAGAATGTTTGTGTGCGTGAAAGTAGAAGAAGAGTGTGTGTGTGTCTGTGTGTGTGTGTGTGTGTGTGTGTGTGTGTGTGTGTGTGTGTGTGTGTGTGTGTGTGCATGACAGAGAGAGACACATGCACAAAGAGGCTAATTTCGATCAGTCTACCTGCTGAACACAAACAAGTTAGCTCACAAATATATCGTACATTAAAAGTACACTTTCATTAAATTGCGGCTTTCCTGACAGGGAGAGTGTTGTATTGAATATGAAATCATACCTCTCAACTGTATGGATTTTCAAAGAATATCTGGATTTTTGCCTCATCTTCCAATTTGTGTCTTTTGCTTAGGAAATGAAAGTAGTCATCCAAGGTAATGCAGTTCCAGGGAGTAAGAGTGAGACAGCAGCCTAGGGTTAATGGGTCAGTAGTGGATTGACTATGTGGGACTGTAGCATATAAAGTTGTATTGTTTTTTCTGACAAAAAAAAAAGCACCCAGTACTGTTTTGTCATTGGTGGGTTCTAAGCAGTGGTAGATTGGACAACGGTAGGCATAGCTTTGGTGGATCATCAATACTGGCAAATCAGGTGGGCACAATGTCATTTTTTAAAGGTTGGGGGTTTTAGTATGTATGTGTGTGCTTATGTATTGGGAGTGTTGCAACAGCAGAAGATTACTAAAGACAGAGACTTACGGACTGTGGAGAATATGTTTCTTTGTTTCAAAACCTGATACTTGGGTACTAGGCATGCCAAAAGTAGATTTTTTTAAGACATAGCTTCTCGCCATTTACAGTGGATGGATATTTACATTTAATGGACAATGCTAGCAGTATGAGTGTGGGCCTGTGGGGTTCTGAAGGATGCCAAGTCTACCATTGCCAATGTCTTGTAAAGTGACCTGGAAATGGATATTGGGATGTTACTGGAAAAATACAGTAAATGGGCTTAGAAATACAGTTTAATTAAACAAAGTGCATTTGCAATTTACAGGCCATAATTTAATTTATTTCAGGTAGTCCAGATCCTGGTAGATTGTACACCATTAAACTTAATTAGGGAGAGCTGTCATTCTGGGGAAATAAGCAGCCCTAGTTTCAGTGAAAGCTCTGTGGTTGTTTGCAGGTAGGAAGTTGCAGGATATGGATGTAATGTGTTTTATTTATTATTTTTAATGCATTTGTCATTTCAAAGCACGGTTTTCTTTGTTGCAAAAGAAGGCAGGATTGAATGAGCCATATAATGCTTAACTGACAATGATGGGATAGAAACATTATAAGTGATGTATAATGCGGCTCCAGTTGATTCAATGGTGTCTGTGATGCATAACTATTTTTGGGCCTGTATGTCCCACTTTTATTTTTTGCTTTGTCCAGATTTCTTGCTCTAAGGTTGAGAGGTATGTTTCCATACTAAATCAGAAGGATGTATTTACCTTGGAAGACTTTTCAGCATAATTATGAGAAACAGAGCCTTTTTAATATCTCTGCTTATTTCCAATATAAACTGCCATGTAACCTTGCAAATAACTTTCTTATTAAGCTACCTTAGTTGTTTTTGGAATCGACAGGTATGCTTCATGGGTTCAGACATAAGCATAGAGTCCTAATGTGACTTTGATTCTTGCAGCAGTCTGTGGTTTACTTATCACAATAAACTTTATGTGTTTCTGGGTGTGTAATCAATTTGAGAGTTTTAAAGATGTTTTCCAAAGATAAATAAATACATAATAAATAAAAAAAATAATCCTCTCTGCACTTTGAGCTATTGACAAAGTCTGGCAATTTGTTTTTTACAAAAGTGAAGGTCAGCATTACAGCTCAGTAGACTGTCAATCTCTGAATAATTTCTGCACAAATTAAAATGTCTGAATGTCAAATGGCTTTAGATTGGAGGGAAGTTATATGTTTACGCCACTATGTAGTATGATCTTAGAGAGTTTATGGATTTCTTATTGATTTACATTTTGCTGAACAGTTGTTTGTTGATTTATTGATCGTCCTTTTGGTCATGGGAAATTGCATGGACGAATACATCTCTATCATGATTTTTTTTTCAGATATTTTGACTTCCAGACAATTTCATTCATTGAGTGTGTGTCATGTGATTACTGAGATTGCCTATTTTACAAGTAGGGGCTCTGTGTGTGTGTGTGTGTGTGTGTGTGTGTGTGTGTGTGTGTGTGTGTGTGTGTGTGTGTGTGTGTGTGTGTGTGTGTGTGTGTGTATAAGAGAGAGAGATTTAATATGTATACTGAATATATTTTTGCAAATGGAATTCTTAGTTAAATAGGCCCCTCTTGGGCAAGTAGACTTGAGTAACCAATGTTAGATCTTAGCCATCCAGCTAGGAAAGTTTAGTATGTGGATTTTTCATTCGGTTTGATGAAGGTTATGCTACTTACTCAAGGACTACATTTATGGCTATCCATACAGTTGTCATGTTGCTGAACTACATTGTTTGATAATGAGAGGAACTTTTTACAGAAGTTGAAGGTTTTTGTGTCAAGAACCTGTCGATACAAAGTGGCTTGTTTATGTTGCAGTGAAGGCTGTGGTCCTTGTAGTGAACGTTTTTAAGTATAACCAATATTTCTGAGGTGGAGGAAGTCTCTTAAGGCAGAATCTTTCTTAGCCTGGAAAGCAGGCCAGTGATGAAATTTATAGGGGCCTGTGAGAGACAGAGGAAAGCAAGAAGCTTTTTAGTCTGTTTGGATAACTAAGTGAAATTAGTCCTTTGACCTTTTTTGTCAGAAATGGTTGTAGTCTTTCTTTTGGCAGGGTGTTTTGATGAGACACATGCCAAAAGGGGCATTGCACTCAGTAATGGCTCTTGTAAAGGAAGAATACGGGGATGTTATGACCTCCTTGGGCCTGGATGAGATACCCTTACTAGTGAAGTGGGCCATGTAAAAAGTTTTCCGTACAACGGAGACAACGTGGTGGTCAAAAGTCAGGTTTCTATCAACCTGGGTGCCCAAGCACATCACGACTGATTGTGTGCTTACAACATTGTTATTAATGTGATAATTTGTGGGGACATCATTCTCCTCAAAGGGGATGATGATTCATTTTTTGGCATTTAGCTTGAGGCCATGTTTCTGGCATCAGTTATTTGTTTGGGTGAGACCCTCTTGTAGCTTATTCAGCATTGCTTTATTAAGTCAGTAATGTGAATTCTTTACTTTATTGCAAATTTGTTGGTTTATTTTTGTGGGTTATAGTATTGTAGGACTGCTAATGTTAACATTTTATTTAGTTGGACTGCGGGAGTGGTTTTCCCAGTGAGAAATGCTAGTGCTGTAGTGAATATCAGTTTATTTGTAAAAAAAATCTATATTAACAAAGATGTTAAAGTTAACTGTTAGATTAGTGAATTAGAATGAGAATTACAATTTTAAGGCAAATAGTAGGCATTTATTACATTTATTCATTGTTCAAATGTACCCACAGTACAGCCAGGAGGTCGGCTTTGGTCTCCCATGGCAGCGAAAGAGGTAACTATATGATATATTTTATATGTGGCCCCAAGACAATTTCTGTTCACTCAATACGGCCCCGGCAAGCCAAAAGGTTGGACACCCCTGACATAGGCCATACAGCAAGTAAAAACTGAACTGTTGTGCTCTTTATGAGAGTCACATATATGTTTGGGTGAATGAGAATGGTGCTGCCATTGTACAAAGCAGTACTGAAGAAAAAGACTGCCTGTCCTTCTCATTAGCACCCCAGGGAAAATTATGGAAAAAAATTATAAACTGGAGGCTGTCAAAAGACATCAAAGATCTTGCTAGCCTAATATGATTTGCTTCCATGGCTCGTATACAGCTAAGGTAAAACAAAGCGAATATGGTAAACACAGAGCATCCATCTAAAGCAAAACCTTAAAACTGTGTACCTACTAGGAGATGACTGGTGAAAAATGTTTAAGTATGTGTGTGTGTGGGGGGGGGGGGTCATGCAAAGTGAGCCAGACAAATAAGTGACAGTCAGTAAGCAAGCAGTGTGATGGAAACACATGGCTGAGAAGGCAGTTATTAGGTAGACAGCACTGTGTTCTGTGCTTGTGGTGGTCCTCCTCATAAGCAAGATTAGGAAGGAAAGGAGAAAAAAACAACCTGCGTACACAGGGAGTGTGTGAAGAAGCAATGATGTAGGAGATGTGGGGACCGCAGGAGGCAATGAGAGGATGAGGACCTGCATGTAAAGAATAAGCTGTAGCTCCCCTCACAAGTGATAGTAATGCTGAAAGATGGCTTGTAACAGTACATTGGGACACCTGTACCTACAAATGGCAGCAGGACTGCATCTGGACACATGTAACTTTTAAGAGCAGCAGGACAGCAAGATGCAGCAGTTATAGAAAATGTAGAAGGAAATGAAAAAAAGTGAAAAAGACAAAAGCATGAGGGAGATGACAAACTGGAAAATAAGAATCAGAGCTATAAGGACAAAGGAATGGTGGAGAGGATTGCTAAGCAATGCACCAAGCTTAGTTAGGGAAAATAAAATATGTTAGCTGCAGGTAGTTCTAGAAACAACAGAAAAAGATAATAGCATGTGTTATAGATACCTGAGCAGACAACAGAAAAGGGCCGGGGTATGTTATTTCCTAAAAAAAAAAAGAGTCTTCAGAATGAACAAAGTGGGGAAAATGGAAGAAGAAATAAAGACAAAACAGATAAGTTCATTAAGGACAATATAAGGAATGGAAAAAACAAAAGTATAACATTAAAGGGACAATTGAATTTAGCAGGAACAGAATAGGTCACACCAGCTTTTATGGCAGGAGAGAAAATTTGAAATCAAGTAATACAGCAAGAGGGTTTTGTACAGCAACAGTAGGACACATGATATGCTGTGCAAATTGCAGGAAGGGATAGGCTCATAGGTCTGACAGTAGGATACATGATATGCTGTGCAAATTGCAGGAAGGGATAGGCTCATAGATCTGATGAGCAAACTCAAAGTCTATTGGTCACTGAGGAGGCTGATGACCTTGATCCAGTGATCCAGTACTGGAACTTGCAGGTTGCCTTATCATTAAATGTAGTCATCCAATTCTTTCTAGATGGTATGAAATAATGGGTTAAGATTAATTGAAGAGGAGTATTCTTTAGTCATGGAAGTCTTTTTGATATGAAGATGTCACATTTAATGGTATTGTTGATATTAATTACTGATTAGGATGTGAATCCTCTTTGATTCAGATTTTCAAGGGTAGGTATTCTAAACAAAGTGATCAAATAGTAAGGAATCCTTTAATGTCAGGCACAAAGATACAGAGGCAAAGTTGATATAGTTTTTCACTATAAGACAAACCTGAAAAGCCTTTCATTCTCTTCACAAGGGATCTTTGCACCCTCTCCCCTGGCAAAAGATGGTGTGCATGTCCGTGTGTGTGCATGCATGTGAGTGAGTGAGTGTGTGTGCATGTGCAGCTTGCAGAACAGGGTACAATATTCTATAACTGGTCTACCAAGTGCTGTATAAAACAGAACACTTACTTCTCTGCCACAGCTCTCAACCCCATGGAACATCAAGTGGGAATGTCCATATGCTTAATGGATTGTAGCAGCTACAAAGACATAACATATAAGGTCTTCAACAAGGACTACAAGGTCTTTCAATGTTTTTGTCAACTTTTAGCTGTTGCCCATCAAGTGTAAACATTTGATGTTTTTTTTTTCCCCGACAGGCAGAATGCTACATTTATGACTTTGAAAGCAAGATATCTTTAACTGCACATGCAGTGGTTAATGCTCAGTCATATTTGAAGGGAGGTGATTTCAACAGGATTAAGGTCAATGTAGTCAATTACATATTTGGTTAGTCACTAGACATTAGAATAAGTTCTGACATCTGAAAAATGTTGCCAAAAAGAAGTGGCCCGATGACAAAATGTTGAGGGTCTCCACTGGTGACAGGGAATGGTTAGGAACATTGTGTACAACAAATTGTTGACAAGGCTATTACAGCTTCATTACCTTCAGATTCCAGAGTTTATGTAGGATTCAGTAATGGGGTATACTGTCAAATAGAGAGAACCCTTCATCCATGATGGCGGTCACACTGTCAAAAAACGTAATTAGGTTGAGCAAAAAAGATCTACCTCTGCAAAAATGGTACCAGTTAGGTCATGGAGGAGAAGGATTCCTGTTTCTGTCTGAACAAGTTCCATGATGATTTTCTCCATCATCTAATACAATATACGTGTCAGCCTAATCTGTCTGTGGTTACTAGGGTCAGTGGAAGGGCTACCCTTCCAGACTGGAAGCATGACAACCAGCTTACAGATATTAGGGGCACAGACAGTTTTAATGCTCTATTATGAACGTACATAAAGCAATATGTTAGTCTATTTTTGTTTGGACAAATTAGGCTTCCATTGTCTAGCAGGTTCCACAGAAATGGTGCTTCTGACCTTACTAAGAGCAAATGCAACCATTTTAGATGCAATATCAGATGGGATAATGTTGCACAGAGGAAAGATTAGTAAGAGCCCCTCTGTGGCCTGAAATTTACTCCAGATTTGTGTGCTAGTGTTGGCTCTATCTGCTATGGTGATATCATTTTTTTTGAGCTCACTACATTCTTGTCTCTTACTCTTTATTTTATAGATGTGGTTGTAGAAGGTCATACTACTGCTACCCATCTCTGTTATGGGGAGAGCTGCAAGTTTATCAATGGTCTTGAGGGGACATGGTGGGATTATAATAATTTTATTGCAAAACAGTAGTTTGTGGTGTCTATTGTTTATATTTACTTTATTTTATTTATTGTCTGTTAACTTTTCCAGTAAACACATGTTAAATAAATGTTAAATAAATTTTATTTATTTATTTTATTTTACATTTGTTTACAGAGAAAAGCTGACTTGGAACTAAGCCAGTTTTCAGCGGAATCCCAGGGAGAAACACTCCAGATACGTCTTTGTAACATGGGAGGAAACCGGAACACCCAGAGGAAACCCACACAAATACAGGGAGGGCATGCAGACTCCATAAAGAAGGAACTCCAACCAAGAATGGAACTGGAGAACCTCTTGCTGTGAGGTGACAGTGCTACCACTGCACCAATGCGCCATCCAAATAAATAAATAAACCAGTTTAGAGGACTGTTCCAGAACCCTTTTCAGATACTGCCATGAGGCACATCAACATAGAATTAACATAATTGAATAAGTAAAACATCGCACAATAAGCATCATTTTACATCAAGATATATGGTCTATAATTACAAGATCTTTATCTATAAATATGCATTATCCTACTTTAAAGAGTGTGTAATATACCATGCTCATAATTTGTTTCTATGGACTTACTATTAAAAAATAACTTATAAAAATGGATACATTACTTCAATGACTGTTGGGACAGATTGAATGGAAAGTTGTAACCAGGTATTTGTAAAATGCAGGATAGGTCTTTGAACCAAGTGTTTGTGACAGTGTATACCATGATTTCCTCAAAGGTAAGATAAACCTCTAGGCAGCTTAGTATTTTATTTTGTTTTTGAGCTTTGATGAGTCTCACCTTCACCTTACTATTATCTGTGGATTTTAGCTTGGAATATCCATTAATCTGACCCGTCCTAAAAGGGCACTGGGAGATATTTGTTTTATCTTCTTTGACATTTGTTGACTAGATTGCTCAATTGGATTGAGACCAATTTTCAAATGAAAGTGGAAAGGGACCAAGATTAAAAACTAAAAATTAGGGCAAACTATGAAAAAAATAATGGATACATGATCAAAGACACAAACGGCTGATGTAAAACTATGAAAAACAATCAAATTAAGAAAATGTAGGTACTACAGGCAAACTTGTAAACCTGAATATAAATGCACATGTTGTGCAATGGGTAGCTAACTGGTTGACTGACATATGCCATACAGGTAGAGCTGCAGGTGTCACCTCTGAATGTAAGAATATTATCAGTGGTGTCCTGCAGGGTTCATGTTGGGCCCTGTCTTATTTATCATTTATTTTTTAGACCTTCAGTCCAATACTTCTAACCTCTGGTTATCAAAATTTTCAAACAACTGCAGACTAGGTTTGGTTATTTATTCATCTGCTAACATATGATTGCACCATGAAGTGCTAAACTATTCCAAAAACTGGTGCAAGGGCAACAGCCTCAAACTAAATGCAAATCATATACTATCATACAGTTTGATAAACAAAATTATTTCTACATCCTTTAACATAGATGACACAACCCTCCAAATGGATGTTGTCATCAAAGATCTCAACACCAAACCTTTTAACTGCCCATGTTTTGCAGGAACATTCCTATTTTTAGGCCTGATTTAGGATGTAACCATTTTTCGAGGTATGTCCCTATTTTAAATAGGTTCATAATGGTCTGAAGACTGCTTGCTTAGTATCTACCTATGAACCTATGTGGTTTTAGCAAAACAGATCACTATTTTCTGGGTTTGTCATACCCCATAGTGCAACAACTTCCAAAGCATTTATATTACATTGAAGGAGAATAGGTGTTGAAGTCCCTGCATGGAGATGTGAGGGGGTCGCCCCTACAGAAAAAAAAATCCATTTTTGAAAACCATAATACTTACAATTTTTACAATTACTAGATTTCAATGAAAATATTCTAGTTACTTTCCCATGGAAATACTTAAGAGATGACCACGGCATCCTTCAGTCATACAGTTTATTAGTAAGGTCATATGTAGTGTATCGTGTACTGTTCTATAGGTCACAATGGTTGAAAGACAATAGGTTTTTAGATGGTATGCAATGAAGACTTAAAAGAATTCTGAAGGGAAAAAGGGACTACAAAGAGAGGAAAGACTTTGGATAATATGTACAAATAAGAATAGAAGAGCTGGATATGATATGGGCTTGGTAATATTTCTTAAGATTTGGTTGTCTTTGAGTAGAGGAGAAAGAGCAAAGATGCAGAAGAGGGCATGATGTACATCAGGTAGAAGAGAAAAGAAAAGATTTATGACTGACCTATGGAAATATGGTTAAAAAATGAGAGTGATGCAAGCGTGGAATGTAATGCCAGATGAAGTGGCGAAGTATACTGATAAGCTAGTGAAAAAGCACAGAGGTGCTTGTGATAGCTGGAAGAAACAGATGGGTAGTAGAAGCAGAGGGGCAGCTGCATAGTGACTAGCTGTAGGAGAAGGTTACTAAAGGTGAAGGCGCAACTGCAGAGTGTTGAGCTGTAAAGCCTAAATAAATTTGATGAGCCATAGATCTTTTTAACCATTCACTGTAATGATAACTACAGGTTCTCAGTGTGTGTCCATCAGTTATACACTATGGTTCTTGTCTCTTTCTCTGTCTATACGTAAGATAATTACACTGCAGTGTCTATATGCTGGACATGCATGTACACTCACAACAAAGCTGTAGTAAGGTGTCTCTTTATCACATGTACAGCAGATAGTATACTGCAAGGACAATACAACACCCAAGGCCTGCAGGCTATCAGGTATACTGTACTAGTAGTGGAAAGTAGTAAGCACAATAGCCACCTGTGTACTCCTGTTAGGAAGGTATGGGGGATACTTATGAACTCAGTAAACTAATTGCAAGTTTCAGTATTAATTTCAGAGAATGGAGTTTGGGTGATACTTGTATGACAAACAGTGTGGAGAAACAAAAATAACTTTAGCCTCATACCAACTGTGCTCTGGGTACAGTCTACATGCCTACCTGCTGCAGGCCAACAAGTGCAGTGCATAACCACCTACAGACAAGTACATTTAATGGACTATTAAAGCTGCCCATTACTTGTATGGCAGCCAGTGTACTGAAGAGCAATACTTGAGGAATCATGCACTTATAATGCTTGGTAACCCATGCAAATGAAGTACACATCTACATGTCCCACTACAACTTGTATGACACAGTGACAGATGCCCTGTGCACCATGAACATGTGTACAACTCTAAGCTGGAAAATATACTGCAATAAATGTTGCAAACCACAAGTGCAGTGTACACCAGTGTCTCCTATCACCTGTTTTACAGACTGGGTAATGCAAGGACAATATTTCCAGAAGCACAAGAGCCCACTGTATTGTGCACATACCTGCCAACTTGTGAGCCAGCAAGTACAGTGTACTACAACTTCATAATGCCTCTTTTTCGGCAGGGGTATCAGACAAAACTGTAATGCACCAGTGATTAACACTCTAAAGTGTGATTACAAATGTATGATTTGTATATTAAGATCAGGACTGTAAGAATATGTCTTATTCAAAGGCATATTGAACTAAGAGTTAGCATATATAAGCAACCAGGGTGTGGGGGGACACAGTACTTCTGCTAAGACAATACATGGGATTCTTATGAATTCAGTAAACTAATTTCAAGTTTCAGTATTAATTTTAGAGAATACAGTTTTGTGATTGTACTTTTTAGTGTTGGTAGCAGTTGTTTCATGTTTTAGTCATGGTACTGTTTGTTAGATAGTGCAATGCAAGGGCAATATTTGAATTCAGTTTACTTACAGTGCTAAAGGAGAATTTAACATAGACTGGAACCTGTGTTCCTCACAATCCCCATCCAACCACATTAACCTATATAGGTTCTCCCAACTAATTAAATCACCCACTAGACTAAATAAAAATATGAACAAAGGAAGTGTCCTAGACTGGATACTTACTAACCAACAACCTCATACCTACATTTCCGGAACCCTGCCAGATGACTTAAGTGATCACCTTCCCATTTTATCATAAAAAACAAAACTAATAAAATCCATCAGCCCATTTATCAGACAATCAGGAATAAAAAGAATTTCAATCCCTACAGCTTCCAATCTGTTCTAAATCATTGTAACTGGTCTATACTCCACCAGTAGCCTACAGATGAAGCTGTGAACCACTTTAATTCCACCTTTCTCTCCATCCTAGACTCACATGCACCCCCATGTACTTCCAGAGCCAAACTTAAGTCAGCACCTTGGCTTACCAAAAATACCAAAATTAAAATTTTAGAAAGAAACTCAGTCTGGTCCAAATGGAGAACCACTAAAATCTATTACAGATCATGTCAACTACAGGCAACTTAGGAATTACACAAAAAGATCCATCTTAAAAGACAAAACAGAATATTTAATAACCTACTAAACAAACATCAAAATCATCTACAAAAGTTTTGGGCAGTTATAAATAAAATATTAAGACCTGGCAAAGTTACCACTCCCACCCCTCCACTCCAGCAGGAACTAACACTCATAATCTACCAGATACTTTCAATAGATACTTTACTGACACCATACTCACTCTCACCAAACAGCAAACAGACACCTCTACTGATGTTATGGAGCTAAACGTTATCAATGACATAACTACCTTTAGTCTACAACCTGTCCCCACCAATTACATTAGAAAACTATTGTCTAATCTTAAACCAACTACCCTGGCTGCTGACCGGCTCCCAGCAGAATACTTACAGCTGGCAGCTGATATCATTGCCAGACCAATCTCGATCCTAATAAATAGGGCAATTGCAGAAGCCACCATTCCCAGCATCTGGAAGTTATCACATGTCATACCTCTCCATAAAGGTGGAAACTCTCTGGA
The DNA here is from genome assembly GCF_019279795.1 of Protopterus annectens. Taxonomy (NCBI): domain Eukaryota; kingdom Metazoa; phylum Chordata; order Ceratodontiformes; family Protopteridae; genus Protopterus; species Protopterus annectens. Next base: position 203,067,106 of record NC_056749.1, read on the forward strand.
GTTATCCAATTATAGGCCCATAGCCATCCTCTCACCTTTAGCTAAAATCATGGAAAAGTGTATTCATAGCCAACGTATGCACTATCTAATCCAAAACAAACTTCTCACAAACTCACAACATGGATTTAGACCATTTCATAACACCATAATAGCATTGCTATCATTCACAGACTCCATCAACCAGAATAGGAACAATAGTAAAATATCATCAGCACTCTTTTTAGACCTTTTTAAAGCTTTCGATATGGTCAATCATAACAAGCTAATACTCTCACATCAGAAATTTTCCCTACACAACCAAACCATCTACTGGTTTCAACATGACCTACAAGGTAGAAATCAGGCAGTTATCTGGCAAAATGGTCTATCCACCTTTCCACCTGTATCATTAGGAGTTCCATAAGGGTCTATATTAGGTCGTCTACTATTCTCAATCTTTGTTAATGATCTGCAAACAGTCACCCCTGAAGCTACCGCTATACAATACACAGATGACTCTACTTTAGTCTGCTCAGCCAAATCCATTCCAGAACTACAAACCCAGACCCAGAAAACATTTAACTTAGTAAAAAACTGGTTTTCCAGCAGACATCTTCTACTAAATGCTAATATAACCAAACTTCTGCTGTTTTCCCCAACCTGATGCTCCTCTCAGGTCAATTTTAGTATCACACCTAACAACGGTACCATTATAGCCCCTGTTAACCACACCAAACTACTTGCGGTACTAATTGACAAGTCTGAAATTTGACCTACATGTTAACCAAACAATCAAAAATACCAATAAAAAACTGGGCTCACTCTACAGAAACAAAGCCTACTTAACCCCTTTGGCCAGAACCATAACAGCATGCACCCACCTACTCTCCTCTCTCCTATATGCCGCACCCATTCTCACTAAACTCTCAAAAACTGAGCTAAATAAATTAACTGTCTGCTACAACCATATTGCAAGATTAGTTGTAGGATCTAACCATCGCACACATCACTGTCAAAATCTAAAAGCACTAAACTGGCTCGAGTTCCCCAACCTACTTCTCTACAATCAGCTTACTATATCCCACAGAATACTTTACCAAGCAGACAGAGTCCCGGGAATACAACCCTTAATTATACCTCACACCAGTACCAGACCACTGAGATCTAATGACAAATTAATGTTAAAGACCTCTTAAATCCTGCAATCAAGCTCTCTAACTCCACAGCAAAAACTTGGAACTTACTCCCTCCTGGGGTCTATATTATATCCTCAAACGCTTAAAAAAGCGAACGCTGATTGATCGAACTTATTTTCACAAAACTGCAAAATATCGAAGCAGCAGAAACTCTAATTTTTTCCTAGGGAAAGAATTTGGTTGTCCGTTTCTGTTGCTTTGGTATTTTCAGTGTTATGGTGGAAAGTTACCGGTCAGATTCAGATAAGTGTGCGATTGTGTAGATGTGAGCGTTAGGGTGATTTAGATGAGTTAGGGTTAAGGCTCGGGTTAGGTGTGTGTGCGATTGAGTGGACATGAGGGTTAGGGTGGATTTAAGTGAGTTAGGGAGCGAGTGAGGTGAGTGTGTGATAGTGACGGACCTTAGGGTTAGGGTTTGGGTTAAGGTAAGTGGGTAGTTAGTGGTGTGTGCATAGTTTAGTGTAGGGTTAGGTATCAGATTTTAGGTGTATGTGTGTGGATTTCTGTTTGTTTGGTGTGCTTGTGTTGTGTGTATGTGTTTTGGATCAGCAATTTTGATCTGACAGTTCGAGATTGTAAGCTTTCGCTTAAATTAGGTCGATCAATCAGCGTTCGCTTTTTAAGCGTTCGATGATATAATATAGACCCCCCTCCTGCCATAACACTTGAACCCTCTCTAACAAAGTTTAAAATTGCAGTAAAAAATTATCTCACCAAGCACTGGATATGTACCTGCACTAGCCCAGGTTAATCTATCTCAGCTTACCTTGCTAAGTGGCTCCCATTTTTTCTCCTCATTGCTACTGGCACTTCTACCCAGATAGTATACTGCATTCTAATCCTTTCTACCTCACTTACATAAACATTTTTTTCTTTTAATTTCTCCTGGAATTATATATATGCATTGTCATCTGAACTGTTGATATTATACTGTTAATTGTATTTTGTTAAATATAATTTGTACTTCTGTAGCTTTTCTCCTTGGGCCACCACTGAAAATGGATATGAATCCAGTTGGACTTTCCTGGTTAACAAATGTAAAATACATAAATGAACATGGCTGCATGCAGCAGCTAGAAAATTACAGGAAGTAATATGTCTTACTGTCAGTTGTATAGTATATGTTTATCTGACACAGAAACAATAAATTTTGGTTTACCACAAGGTTCAGCATTAGGTTCATTGTTTTCTCAGTATTTAATAATGATATCGGAGCACAACTTCAAACACTCAAATTACGACAGTACACTGCCAATATACTGATAATCAAGTATGTTAGGTCAGTGAAAGAACTAGAAAAAGGGGTACAGTGTCGACTTCGATTAACTAAATATTTGGACAAATGAAAGTAAACTGTTGGTAAACTCTAGGACATTAGCTGTTTGATCCAATTCAAAAATAAACAATCAAATAGAGTTGCCCCTTACCGTGAACATACAAATACTAAATTAATTCTCAGCAATTATTTAGGCAACATTGTTCCCTTATAGGTTCATAGGAAAGTACTAGGCTAGCCAATTTCCCTTTTTGCACTTGAAATAACATTTCCCAATTGGTTATAGACTGGCCTTACCCATCCCATACACAGTAATTATATATTGCCTCTATAGAGAATAAGTGGGATCATACAACAGATAATTTTTGGGGACCCATGCATGGGATAAAGCATTTATGAGCTGCCTCTGTCCATTAGTAGTAGAGGGGTTAGTCCTGGGAGTATATTTTCTGTTTCCCATCCAAAGATCTAAGTTACACTTGAAAATGGACAGGGATGAACTTTGTTTTATGTAGCTGGGGAGTCTGTTTCACAGCAGTGGTATCCTCTGCGAAATATACCTGTCCATCCAAACCATTCTGTTGATGTTGCAGAAGAGGTTTAGATCCCTAGACTGAGTATTTCTGATGTCAGTATGTGCAGTAAATCCATCAGTAATGGATTGGAGGATGCCTTATGTGCCAGACACAGGTCACCTCTTAGCATATAAGATACCAAGTATAGTGACAGGGCTTTGAGTCAGTCTCTGTAGGAAATGTTGTTTAGGCCTTTTATAATTTTAGTAAGGCATCTTGTAGGCATTGCAGTTGTTAGATGTCTCTGCACAGATACATGCCAAAGGGGCATTATATTCAATGACTGGCCTAATGAGGGCTGAGTAAAGTTTATATTTTTTCTTATTATGTAGACCTCCAGGATTTAACAATAAATTAATAATGCATTTTAAATTGCATAATTATGGCCCTCATGCTTTGTTATGGGAGAATGTCCAGCTATGAATATTTTGTATTTGTGTCTCTGAGGAAGTGTCAATTCTGGCAAGTAAAGTCTTTTTCAATGTATTATAGTCATCGCACCCATCCATGTCCACGAAGGATTATACTGGTTTTCCTGTTAAATGGGCTAATAAGATCTTGGCCCAGTCAACTCAGTCTTATCCCTACTAGTAGGCATACTGATCCAAGGTATTAAGTTATACCTCAAGATCCCTCTCCTGGGTCAACTGCTTTAAAGATGGCACTGTCCTTGGCATAGCCACTGACTTGGCTATAGTGACCGTTGCTTCAGCTGCAACCACTCTGGATATCTTTGCACATTAATCCATACACAGGTGTACAAATAAAAAACAAATTACCAGCATACCACTAGTCTGTCTTTCCATCTTTTTGGGAAAATTACACTCATGTTGGCGGTGGCTGGTGTCAAAAATGCAATATAGCAGAGACTAGCAGTCTTTATAAAAATAATGCATTTTTTTACATACAAGAGTGTAGATAAGGCAGGTTCTTCCAAAAAATAATGTCTTATAATTTTAACTAAAATTCACAACCAGTACCATTAGCTCAAGCTTATATAGCAAGGAAACAAGAGACTATGATATTCCTGCCAGAAGGAATCCAGAAAGAGTTGACATTTTCTATGTTCATCTCCAAAGTTTCTCTTCATTATGGTTGGTTTCCTCTCTCTCTTTCTTTGTCCTAGAGACACAGTTCTGGGCACCAAGTTATTTTTACCGAGTGCAAGTTCTCACTGCCTGGTCTTACATCAGCCTCTGTCTTATACTTTCCACAAATGCTCCATTAACAAACCTGTTCTTTCTAATTCAAGCAAGGTTCTCTCTACTCAAAATAACAGCTACAATTGATCAAAACACATGCTATCTTTAAAGAAAACAGCACTCTGTTCACACATTTACATCACTATTTACACAATTTTGGGTTACTTATACTCTCCTAAATAGTAAAATCGCCAAGTTATTAAATACACACACACACACACACACACACACACACACACACACACATATATATATATATATATATATATATATATATATATATAATATACATACTCTCAAACTTAAAGCCGAACAAAACACACAGACAAAAACAAGATCAACTATACAAAAGACCGAATTACAAAAACATCGAACATTGAAAGATTGAAAAGGAAAACAAATTCCTTTCCCGATCATTACACTACCCCCCCTATTTAAAACTAGCCTCCAATTTATCTGAATAGTAGCAGTGCTGCATCAGCCGTGGTGGTGCAGCGGTAGCATTGTTGCCTCACAGCAAGAGGTTCTCCCATTCGATTCTCGGCTGGAGTGCGGGGAGTGCCTTCTGTGTGGAGTCTGCATGTCCTCCCTGCGGTTTGGTGGCGTTCGAAAGACGTTTAAAATGGGTGTGCCTTTGATGAAGGATGGACATCGAGCTGGCACCACGTGAAAATCTACTGCCAATCATTAGCGGACCGGAGTTCCGCTGTGAAGACCCCTAACCAGAAAAAGCCGAAAGAGAGTAGCAGTGTTGCAGGAAGGATCCCCCAGGCAAGGTACAATGTAATGTCAGGGTCTGGTTTCCCCTGGTTATTTAGCAAAATATCCTGGCCTCATTCTTCTTTTCTCCCATTTGTGACACAAAAAACCCTTTTACAACAAAAATTGTTTTACAAAAGTATCACTCCTACTGCATGAAACACTTTTAGCCACTGCAAGCAATGTGCTTATACCCAAAATAGAATATGAACTCCCAGTTGTCATACTCTTCTCAACATGCAGCATGCTTTTACTACAGAAAACTTAATAAAATATGTTCTTTTGCTAATCTTGCAAGTCCACTGAATCACCACAGTATAAGCTCTCTAACAGATTTCAGTGGCTGCCGGACGCACACACTTCAGAACTGAAAAGCCCCAGGAGGAACACGTGTCTCCAGAAGGAGGAAAAAGAGAGAGAGAGAGAGAGACAAACCCTTCAGGCAGTAGGGCAAGGAGAACAGGCTAGAGCAGAGGGGACAGGTGGGCGGGAGGAATACTACAACAGTGAAGAGAAGGACACCTACTGTTATGGTAAGATTTTACCGAACTGTACTATGTCCTTCCATATCACTGCTGCAGTATTCGTAACATAAGGGAGAGTACAAAACCTCAACAGGAAACCTGGGAGGAAGATGGAACTGAACCCTCAAGAAATCCATGAAGGATAGCCCTGGCAAAGCAAGATCTAGCCATGGAAATAACATTGAACTTATAATGCTTAGTGAAGGTAGGGACAGAAGTCCTAGCAGCAGCCTCAAGGATGGAAATGGTATCCAGCCCCTTGAAAAAAGCATCAGAGGAAGCAATGGCTCTGGTAGACTAAGCTTTTACTGAAGAGGAAAGACATTTGCCACAAAAGGAATAACAAAAAGAAATGGCTTTAGAAATCCAGGAAGAGACAGTCTGTTTAGTAACAGCTAAACCCAAAGATCTGGAATGAAAAGAAACAAAAAGCTGCTCAGATTTACAAATAACTTTAGTTTTATCTAAATGATATCTGAGCTGTCTATGCAAATACAAGGTGTGAAGAACCTTCTCAATGGCAGACTGTGAAGAAAGAAAAAGGAAGGTAAATGAGGACTCTGATTAAGAGACAACCCATTGACTACCTTGGGCATAAAAGAAGGATTAGTACAATGTGGCACCCTGTCTCTCTGAAAATCAAAAAAAAGAGAGGAACAGCCATGTGAACCTGAATTTCAGACACTCTCTTAGCTGAAGTGAGGGCTAAAAGAAGAACATCCTTCCAAGCTCTAAGGAAGCTGAAGCTGCAGGCTCAAAGGAACCTGATATGAAGGATGCCTTTAAGAAATTGCTTGACTTCAAATCTAGAGGACAGAGGAGGAGCTAAGGGCAGACTAGCAACAATTGCTGACAAGTGAGCTTTAACTGAACAATATACCAACCCAGCATGGAGCAGATCACACAAATAAGAGATAACCATAGGAACCTGCTCAGATAAGGGAGCCTGGTTTTGAGAGAGGCACCAGACAGAAAATCTCTTCCATTTGGACAAATATGATTTCTTGGTAGTGGGTTTCCTGTCCCCTTGCAGGTCCCGAAGCACATCCTCAGAATAGAGGTGCCTAAAGGGGCTCAAAATCCTATCGCCTACCTCATTAGTTGAACAGTGGACAAGTGAGGATGGATAAAAGACCCCTTGTCTTGTGTGAGAAGGTCCACCTAGTGAGGTAACTTGGGGTGATTGCCCCTGGCCAAGTGAGAAAGAAGGGGGGAACCATTGCCATCTGGGCCAAAAGGGAGTAACTAGCAAGATTTTGGGGGAAATCTTGCCTGATCGTGTGGTAAGACCCTCAAAAGCAGAGGAAGGGGAGAAAAGCCATATAGAAACATCTCCTTTCAAGAAAAAGAGAGGGCATCCACTTTCCAAGCCGGAGAACTTAGGTCTCTGGAACAGAATAGAAGAAGTCGTCTGTTCAGAGGGGAGGTAAAAAGATCTATCTGAGAAATACCTCACCGATGGACAATGTCCAGAAACACATCTGTGTGAAGCATCCTTTCGTGAGCTTGTGTGCTGGACCTGCTCAGGGAGACTGTCACTGGATTGTGCACTGAGGCAATATAAACTGCCTGAAGAATCACCTGATACTCTACAGCTAAATCCCAGACCTGAAGAGCTAGGCTACAAAGGAGGCAGGATTTTGTACCTCCTTGTTTGTTGGCATACCACATCACTGTGAAAACTTTGAGGGGCCCACAAGGAAAGAGGAAATGGAAATCTTGAAGAGCTAGAAACGGAGACCTCATTTGATGTTGAAGTGGTCTGACTTCTGATGAAGAGGTCAAAGACCCTGAACCTTGAGGGAGTTGAATAAAGCAAACCAGGAAGTCCAGAAGGTGACAATGTTGAAGCCACACTGACTTGAGGGAACAGTGAAGATTCCTCATATGGAGCCAGGCTAGAGGTAGCATGGGAATGGCTAAAGCCATAAACCTGAGGACTTTGAGAAAGTCCCTGGCCGTGAGGGAATCCAGAGGATGAAGAGACCAGGAAAAGGCAATCAAAGACAGGGCCTTGGGAGGCAGGCAGAAATGCCAGCATGGGGATGGTCAGGATCCTGCAACCAAGAAAAATATCATCCTGAGAAGGATTCAAGACTGATTTCTGAAAGTTTATGGTGAATCTTAGACTCTGCAGCAGGGAAATAGTGAACTGGAGATTCTGAAACTGAGCCTCAGGGAACGAAGCTTGAATGAGCAGATCATCCAGCTAAAGAAAGATCTGAACCCCTCTTATCCTGTAAAAAGCAATGACAGGGGCAAGCATTTGGTGAAAACCCTTGGGGCTGTAGAGAGGACAAAGGGCAAAGCAGAGAACTGAAAATGCAAGGAAGAAACACAGAAAACCAAAGATTTCCTGAAAGGGGATGGCTGGGATATGAAGGTGGGCACCCTTCAGATCCACAGATACCAGAAAGGCCTGGGGAAGAAGAAGAAAAAATAAAGTTTGAAGAGACAACATCCAAAAGAAGAGGACCTTGAGAAAGGCATTGAGCTGAGAAAGGTCCAGAATTGGTCTCCAGGCCCTCCTCCCTGGGAACTAAAACATTCTGGAATAAAAACCCCTTCCTTCCTTGGCAAGGGGCACAGCTAGAATGGTGCCCTGGATCAATCGAGAATGAAGCACCTCTGGGAAGAAAGGAAGTTGTTCTTGAGGAGGTTATGGAATACCCAGAAAGGGAGGGAGAGACTTCAAAACCATGAAATACTCCTGGTGGATAATGGACAAAACCCAATAATCTGTTGCGATTCTTAACCAATTTGGAAGAGACAGAGAAAGACAAAAGGACAAGGGAACCTGGTGAAGGGAAAAGGGAAGCAAATAGTCATCTGGTGCTCACAAATATGGAAGACTGCTGCACCACTCTCCCAGTGTTATGTCTTCACTAGTGAGATCAGAATCGCAAAGTGGTCTCCCTTGAAATAAAGGTAAAACTAGTCTGCCACCTAACCCCCAAAATTTTAAGAACTTCTCTATGGTAAATTATCCCCTATTAAGGGATTGCATAGCTAGTTTCCAAGCTCTCCCAAATCTAGAAAACACAGAAATCTATGCAGAGGCATATGCAAAATACCTGTATGACCATATAAACAACTGCATAGCAATGGCAGTACCAGACAGAAATAAACCCAGGTCAAACTGCAAAAACAAGTCACTCTGGTGGACCCCATGGTGTTAATAGGTTGTACAACAAAAGAAAAAAAATCCTGTTGAGAAGTAAGAGTGGAATTTACATAACAGAACATTAAGTCCCTCATTAGTCAAAATAAGCAAATCAGAAAACTAGTCAAGTCTTTGAAAGCAGACTTTGAGGTAAAAATAGCTTCCAAAGCTAAGGATAACCATAAAACATTGTTCAATTATGTCTGCAATCTTAAGGGCAACATGCAGCGATATACAGAATTATTTATAGATGACATCACCTAAACTCACCCAGAAGACATAGCAAATCTGCTGTCCAACAAATTCAGCTCAAATGTTACCTCCCCATCACCTTCACTACTCCACCGCCAATTATCACCAAGGAACAGGTTGCCATTGTGTTCACCGAAGCTAAAAACATGGCTTCAATCAGGCCCGACAATATACCACGTTGCCTCTTAAACAGCTTAAATCAGGACTTATCAGGCCCATTAGGATCTCTGTTTAACCACAGTCTCCTAACTGGCTTTGTCCCGACAGAGTGGAGGACAGTAAGTCATCCCTTACAGATCCATAAGTTTGACTAGTCATATAAATATATATATATCTATATATATATATATATATATATATATATATAAATATATATATATAAGGCCATACAAAGAATACTCATGGACCTGATAAATAATTACATAGGAGACCTCCAAACACTGGACCCAACCCAATTTGGCTTTTGTCAAGGGCACATCATGCCTACTGAAAGTGGTAGATTTCTTTGAGAAAGTTACCAATGCCATGAATGAGGGTAAAACAGTACATACCAACTACCTCAACCTGGCCAAGGCATTTGACAGAATTTCCCACTCAGGTATTATAAATAACCTCACAAAACTGGGCACAAATCCTTGTGTCACCAGATGGCTAGCTAGTTGACTCATGGACAGGACACATCTGATTAAAGTGAGTAAATCCAGATCCAGCAAGAGGCCGAGTACTAGTGATGTGCCACAGAGCTCAGTACTGGGACCACTCCTGTTGTTAATTTACTTCTCTGAAGTCAAGGTAAATGTGGAAGACCTCTAGATGACAAAGTCAGCTAGCAACTGCAAGCTGGGGGCAATCACTGAATCCCCCAAATGATGTAGATATCCTTCAGGAGGGTCTAGATCAGACAAATGATTGGTGCCAGAACCATGGCCTAAAACTAAATGCAAAAAATGCATTATCATACACTTTGGGAAGTCAAATACCCTTGCAAATTACAGCATCAATAGCCCACCCCTTACAGTAGACTCAGAGGTGAGAGAACTAGGTACGCAGATAGATTGTAGCCTGAACTTTGACCACCATGTGCCCACAGTGGTGAGGAAATCCTTTTATATGGCACAACTTAGAATTAAAGATATGGCATCCAGATCCAAGGAAATTATAGTCTCACTGCACCATTTGACATGTACTTGACTAGGCAATTACAGCAGCTGGAACAACCTCAGAAGTTCCTCACAAAGAAAATACAGAGTGTTAACAACATAAACTATGCAGATAGACTAAAAGTGCTATCCCTTCATTCTGTCTCCTACCGACTATTAAGGGGTGACCTATGCCTGACGTACAAGGCACTCACAAATGCAGCCCTGACAGAGCTGCTATACATTCGCACATCAAACCACATTAGGGTCACCCTGTCTAGGGATCTAAACTTAGTCTGCAACTCAAACAAAACATGCTGGAGAACCATATATGTATCTAAGAGACTACCACTTCTTTGGAATAAGCTTCCTATTCATATTAAGCAGAGCCCTTCCCTGGCCCTCTTTAAATGCAATTTGAATCAATGGATGGGGAATCACAAATTCATACCTGGGTATCATCATAACTGTACTTACTAGTGCATCATAACTGTATTTACTAGTGAGGTGCAATCTGTAAGAGACTCAATGCACAGGCACAAATCCATGCCATCCTCTTGCTCCTAGGGGCCATATATTGGGTAAAATCAGGTTATATTGACTAGGTTTGTAAGAACTGTTAAGCCTTTAGCCTAGTAATATCCTATGAACCTATGAATCTATGGTACCTGGTTTGTCCTGAAAGGAGGTTTCTGGAAAATAGGGGTCTGTGTAGATTTAGCAGGAGGTACACATATAGAACCCTTTTTACCACTGGGTGGAAGGCAAGACTGTCTGTACACAAAAGCAGATTTTGAAGGATAGATCCTCTGAAACTTTGGAATAGGAAAAACAAAAATATGGTTTCAACTCCTGCAAGGCTTTGCCTTTATTCTGGAGGGATTTAAAAAGTTCAGCACCAGTACCAAATAGATTTTTATCATCCAAAGGAGCATCCAATAGTTTGTCATCAGGTAAAGCCTAAAGATGAAGCCAAGAGTAATGCTTTGTGACAGAACCAAATGAAGCAGTCCTAGAAGGAGCATCAGTTGCATCATAACTGTATTTACTAGTGAGGTGCAGAACTTCAGAAGTAGATCCTAACAAGGAAAGGGCCAAAGCATTCCACTCAGAATCAGAAAGATCAGAAATAACCTGAAACTTGAGAAAGGAGGGCTAAAAAATACCTGGTCATATGAGTCTGGTAGTTAACAGCCCATGAAGACAGGATGGCAGCAGTATAAACCTTCTTGCCCAGCCTCTCCATGGCCCTACTATCCTTACCTGAAGGAAACAGCTTGGTATAGAGCAACAGCTTGGAGGGTCAGCAGAAAGACACTTATAAAGAAATTTACAATTATCAGGCACTTTGTAAAATCTGTCAGGTTTCTTAGGAGGTGGGAACTGAGATTCAGGGGCTACAGAAGCTGCTGAAAAGGTATCCAGGAGGGCAACCAGAAGTGGAGGACCAGCAGAAGGCTTGGGAGATCCCATCTGGAGGAGCTCATAATACCTCTTCTGGATATCAGAAATCTGAAAACAATCCCACTTAAAGAATTCCATCATACAGGAAATAGTATCCCCAAAGGAGAGTTCCTCTAAATGTGAATCTGGACTAATATAATCCTCTTCCTCTGAACTATAGTCCAAAGGGGAATGGATCTGAGAAGATTAAGCTAACAACTCTTTCCCTGAATCCTGATCTTCATCACAGGATCCTGCTCCATAGGCCATTTAAGAGGAGTGGAAGACCAAGGAGGGGCAGCCCCAGAGACTCCTTGAGGAGGCTTTAAACCAGTTAAGCTGCTCAACAACCCCTGACTAAATCCCTGTCATTCTTGATGGGGATCCTTAACTGCAGGGGAAATATGCTTGATTTTCTGGTTCTTTTTCTATGAGATGTCAACATGAAAAACCCTGGGAAGGTCAGACCCTTGTTGACATTCAATAAGTGTAGTAGGGATCGCCTCTCTTACTAAGATCTGTGGAACTCCCCTCAGTCCCTTGGATATAAACAGCTGAGGTTCCCCCTCAATGTCTGGAGCAGATGTTTGGAAAGCCTCCAAGGACATGCAAGAAATCAGATCCAGGCTAGTCTCCAATGGGATTGTGGCAGAAGAATCCAAAGCAACTACCAAATGATCCTACAGGCTCCCACTAGCCTCAAGAGAGACTTCTGGGGGAGGCTAGACAGCAACCTTATCAGACCTGAACTGAGTTTTTTGGCCTTTGCTTGGCCAACAGCTGACCCTTGGGATGGAAAGACTCCACCACAGCACCCTCAGCTGACAGCTTAAGAAAATGGTTTTCAAGGTAAATAGACAAGGAGGAGAGGTGACTACATGGGGTCATGGGGACAAATGCTTGGCAGACAGAACACTGCATATGGTTATCAGAGGTTCCCAGACAAAACAGACAGTAGTCATGATAATCTTTCTGGGAAAATCTGCCTCCCAAACTGACAATTTCCCCTTATGGATGACATGAAACCAACAACGCTAAAAATAAAACAGAAGAAAAGAAAGAACCTTTACATTAGGAATATTGTAACAGTGATATGAAAGGACATATGAGTGTTGTAAAGACAACATGTTGCCAGTCTGGATGTTCTCATCATGGTCATTTTACTGTGCACATGCCTATAGCTTAGGAACTGCACTGCAGTATTAAGGTATAGTGTTGGCAGTATGGCATAAGACACAGGAATCATAGGAAACAGAAGGCTTTTTGACCAGGGGCCATGCATGCCTTGCCAATAACTACCTTCAGACTCTACCAACCTTTTAAAAAGTCATGGACATTCAGAATTGCCATTTAGCTGAAACACCTGATGTCCTTAAAGAGTAACTTGATATATTCCATGTCGCCTCTAATATAAGAGGTTTAAGAAATCACACAATGGAAAGTCTAGCTTTGCTAGATTTTTCTTTTCGTTTTTTAACCTTTTCAAGAAGAATAAGGCCTGCATGTCCCAGAGTGTATTTTAGAACACCCATCAAGTTGTCTAGGCTATGTTTGAAGGCCGACCTGAAGTCACATTGCTGAACATGCGAAGGGAGTCTATTTCATAGCAAGGGGAAGCGCTGGGTAGTGAACCTATCTCCCCATTTAGTTTTGTTCAATACCTGATGTAAATTGAGGTCCTTTGCTCAAGTGTTGGCTACAGTGTCTGATATATCAAGAAATAAGTGGTCTCACATAATTGGTTCCCTGAGGGCATGGAAAGCAAGGCACGGGGTCTCCCCCTCAAGAGCCTATATGATAGAAAGTACAGCAACAGTGATTCCAGTCTTTCCTAATAACTAAGATTTTGGGGACCAAAGATCCTTTTTTGTTGTGTTTTTAATTTTTTGATGTGTCCAGTGAGATACATGCCAAATGGTGCATTATACTCTCTAATAGATCTAACCAAGAGTATACATGAACAGACATTAAATAATATACATTAACAATTACACATATGTTTGCTAATTAGATAACATTCATGTGAAAAAAGAGGCAGCTAGTACAGTATAAAAGATACTTGTACCTCAATAGATGTTGAACATTGAGCATATGAAGACTTGTATTTCTGAGGTTATCAGAAAGATAACAGATCATGAGATTAGTGCTTAGAAATTCACAGAAATGGAGTCGAGGAAAGAAATTAGGTAGGGCAGAAAATGTAAATATTGCAGTTAAGAGGTGGAGTATAAAGAAGGTTTAAAGACAAGCACATATACGGCTATCATAAGGTTTATATTAGAAATATAAAAGTGGGGTTGAGCAGTGTCACAAAACAAAGTATATATCTTGGAGATGATAGTAAAACTATTTACATATTGGGGAAGACTGTTGTGTAGCATGGAATTCTGAATGAAAAGAAATGGTTACACAATACGGCAAGGTGAAGCTAACAGTGGCATTTATCCTGGAGATTTACAGGAGCAGATCCATTTATTTCATAGGTGATGTTTTAGGTGTGTTTTAAATGAGTTTACATTCAAATGGATTTCAGTAGTAGTGAGGTATAGTTCCACAGTTTAGCTGCACTATCCGAATACAGAGAATTCTTTGCAGAATTAGATGATTTGGTTGCAATGATCAGTGATTTTTCTCTAGAGAGTAAAATTCTACTGAGGGAGTAGTGATGTGCTAATTTGTTAAGGGTTGGGCTATTTTCTGGCTTACAGACAAGTCTGTGTATTGTGGTTAGCAGAGAAAGAGCTGGGTCATGTGATAGTTCTAACCAGCTGGACAGCCAAATCCCAAGATACCTCAGACTATCACAGTGACTAGAATATGGTCTGCAGCACACTGCTAACTAAGTGCATTAGAATACAAACAGAATGCTCAAAAGTACATCATGGCATACCAGAGCCATATGTAATCAGAAATGTAAACACAGTTGGTATGCAGCATCATGTACAAACATAAATGGCTAAACAGACTACAAACATAACAGAGATCTTTGCTACAGACCATCCACATCTGTAAACTGTCATAAATGGCTGCTGGTTGCAGGCATCATAGCAGATATATGCAAAGAAAAACACCAACACAACTATAAAATGAAAATTGATGAAAAAACCCACTGTGCCACTGATAAAAGAAAGATTTTTAATGACCTAGTGTGGATATGATGGTCAGTAATTTATTTGTACCACCAGATCCTGTGCTTCATGGTTCTACCTCACTCTCTTTATATATAGGAACTTGTCCTTGCCAGCATTGTTCTGTTTGCAGAAATATTGTAAAATATTTTTCAAATATTAATGGTATGAAATTTCATTGTAATGGAAACTACACTTGCAACACAAAAGCATTGATATATGTATTAAAATGCTCATGTAATTTGTTCTATATAAGAGAAACTGGTCATGCTTTTAAAAAATGTTTGCAGGAACATGTTAGGGATATAAAAAATAAGAAATTAGATAGCCCATTAGGAGCACATTTTTTGGAATGTTATAATGCTAACCCTGTTTGTCTTAATGGATGTGTTTTGGAACAAATTAAAATACATTTGGGAGAATGTATTGATTTAAAAAGAAAATTGTTGCAAAAGGAAAATTTGTTTAGCTTAAAATATAACACATTGAAACCATTTGGTTTAAATAAGGAATGCAACTGGAAGTATGTTATTAATTCTAAATGGTGATTAGCACCTTAATTTAATTGTTGGAGTGTATATTTATTGAATGAGATTTTATGTGTTTTTTACTCTTGGAAGGCTGTGAGCCGAGGTGGTAGGTCATTAAAAATCTTTCTTTCATCAGTGGCACAGTGGATTTTTTATATGGAAACAAGAAGCCTGCTGTTAAAAGCAAACTACATAAACTGAAGAATGTGTAGCACTAGTAAAGTAATAACAGAATACTGCTGCAGTGCTACAGTACCACCCCCAAAAAAATGCCATTTGTGATAACAAATAGGGTTTACACATAAGACTATAGCCAGGACATTCCAGATAGTACCCAGATCTGAGGGTGTTGCTTCATACCTCATCCAGCATTAAAAAAAAGAAACTATATATGTGTGTGTATTACACATGCATATCTATCTATATGCACACACACACACACACACACACACACACACACACACACACACACACACACACACACACACACACACACACACACACACACATCTCATGCGTGTATGTATGCAGTACCTATAGGCATTACCACATAAACAACTGGAATGCATGCTTTGTTTCAAGCTGCTCACACTCAAAACTATATGAAAGATTCTGGTTGCATGAGTTTTCTTCTCTGCATGAAGCATATGTGTTAATTAAATACACTGAACTTTCTGTGTGAGATAGCTGCTCTGAAAACAACGGTAGGAATATGATAAAAAATATCCCCAGCTAGATCTGGTTTTCACACCATATAAATGACTCCTCTCACTGTGAATGAATATCACTATTACTGGGGTCTATATTATATGCTCAAAGTTTTAAAACTTCGACACTCATACGATCGACACCATATGAGCGAAGTTTTAAAAGATTGAACATATAATAAAAAGTAAACAAAAGCAAAAAAAACTACCTGAATGCTCTGAGCAGGGGGGGGGGGGCAAGCCCCCTGCACCCCCTACATCTCCCATTACTTAAATATACCAACTCTGAGATCACACTACATTGAAGTAAAGGGAAATATTCCCTACGGCGATCTCCGTTGAAACGCTTGACCTTTCACAAGTTTGCTCATATGGTGTCGACCATATGAGACTCGAACTTTTGAAAGTTCGAGCTTCTGTCATAGACCCCTATTACTGTTATGGCAGGTATCATTCACCGGAAGTTAAATATCACACCCACCCCTCAAGCCGGAATAACAAACATCACATGGCATAAAATGTAATGCTTTTACCTTAAAGGCACAACAAACATTTATTTAACAACTGCAGCGGAGAAATGCTTTTATGGCATTAATATTAGCACTACGCATGTCCCATACAGCAGTATTGTAGCATAACTCAAAGACAGAATCGGAAATGTGAATTTGTAACAGCAAAGTACCACAGAGGCCAAACATTATAACTATGAGTAATTATCTTCCAGCTGTACTTTAATCATGCCAGAGTAAGACAACTCGCCTCTATGTGGATATATAAATAAACTTGATAATCTACTATTAGGCAAAAAAAAAAAATCTGCATAAGGGCAAAATACCCCATGCTCCCTTGTTGTGAGGATCCGTTTCTCCCATTAGTTTCCTGTTCTAATGCCAAGGTCAGACTGTACCAGAGAAAAGAAAATACTTGATTTTCAACCAAACCAACTACTTTCCCTACTTTAACATACAGCACCCTCAGAGTTGAACATTTGAATATCAGTAGTGTGGAGCCAAAACCCACACTTCACAGTGGGAGTGCAGGGGTTATACCCCCTCCCCAAAAAAGACAAAGTTTTCTTTTCTTTAAGTTAAAAGTATACTTTTGATAAATATGTTCATGTTTAAATGCTACAAATTCTACTTCACTTCCCATATTTTACTAAAGGCTATTCATACAGAAGCCCCCAGTATTTAAGGTTATGGGAGGATGCATCATAAATTCACTTCATCTGTTTGCTATACACTATAAGGAAATGGTTATGCTTCCATCCTGGGAAATCCTCCACTCCTACCCCAGAAATAATATCAGATAAAAACCCCGAAGAAGTAGCCAATACCTTTAACACTTTCTTTACGGATACTATCCAAGCCTTAGCTAACCAACTATCCACCACAGCCTCCACTGTTACAGAACTCACTCCAAAAACTCTTCACACTTTCCACCTACAACCAGTCTCTACTTCCATCATTCGATCCTTACTTCAAAAGCTTAAACCAACCACCCTCTCTGCAGACCTTCTGCCAGCTGAATACTTACAACTAGCTGCAGATGACATAGCTTACCCCATCTCTATACTTATTAATCGTACCATTTCAGAATCTACAATTCCTCAATATGGAAAATATCATCGTAATCCCACTCCATAAAGGTGGCTCATCCACAGAATTATCAAACTACCGGCCTATAGCCATAATGTCACCACTGGCCAAAATCATGGAAAAATGTCTACACAAACAACTCCTTCACTATCTTACCCAGAACAAACTCCTGACCAACTCACAACATGGCTTTAGACCCAATCACAGCACTACTCCTCCTCTCTTTTACGGACATAATAAACCATAACCGGAATAACAAAAAAATATCTTCAGCACTCTTTCTGGACCTATCAAAGGCCTTTGATATGGTTAACCACCGACTGCTTCATGATACCCTAAGAAATCTCCACCTGGATAACCTAACATTAGATTGGTTTCAGGCCTATCTCTCTGGTAGGAAGCAAGCAGTACTTTGGCATAATAAGCTCTCCAACCTCCTTCCAAACACCATTGGAGTTCCTCAGGGGTCCATACTGGGACCACTTCTCTTTTCAGTCTTTATTAATGACCTCCATAAAGCCATCCCTGAGGCCACCTGTATTCAATATGCTGACGATTCGACATTAGTATGTTCTGACAAATCTCTTGACAAACTACTATCTAAAACCCAAAGCTGTTTTACAGCAATAGAAAAGTGGCTATCTGGACGGCAGCTAATACTGAATCCAAAGAAAACGAAATTATTACTCTTCTATCCAACCCAAAAACTCTCTAACACTTCCTTTACCATACAATCCAATAATGGGACAATTATCTCCCCAGACTCCCACACGAAACTATTAGGGGTGACCACTGATAATAAACTCAAATTCGACATCCACATTAATCAAACTATTAAGACCGTTAACAAGAAACTGGGGTCACTATATAGAATCAAATCCTTTCTAACACCAATTGCAAAAGTAACCATTGCTCATTTACTCTCTACCCTTCTATATCCTCCCCAATGTTTACCAACCTTAATAAATCTGACCTAAATAAACTATCATGCTCCTACAATCATATAGCCAGATTTGCAACTGGTAAACCATACAGAACCCATCATTGTATTAACCTAAAATACCTCGGCTGGTTAGAACTCCCAAACCTTCTCCAGCAGAACCAACTCATTGAGGCATTCAAAATACTCAAACACCCTGAAAAGTCTCCAGCACTGGAGAATTTAATCATACTATACATCAATCTAAATAGCCTTCGGTCCTTGTGCAGGACACTTATTCAAACAGTCAAATCCTGTAACTCTGGAGGCGATGCTCTATTTGCCAATTCCATTGGTAAGATATGGAACTCCCTCCCTCCCAGTATTACCACCATTACCTCCCTACCCCACTTCAAAAAAAGTCTAACCCACCACTACCAGTCTCACTGGCTTTGCCAATGCTCATATCCAGATTAACTTCTTCCTTTAAGCTTACTTCTTTTTCTCCTCTATCAAGCAATCTCCTTCTTTTGTACTCTCCGTGACCTTCTCTCTCACCCTCTTAAGGTTTTTTCTTTCTTCTCTATTCTACCTAACACTCTTCTCACACCTTTGAAAAGATGACTACCTAGTATAAATATAATTACGCTGTTGTCCGTGTCTATCTGTTTCACAATGATGTCTTGTCTATGAATGCTATCCAGCAGATACATTTTTTTTATTAATTACATATATGATATGCCCTTTTTCTCTAACTTTGTTTGTTACTACAATAATATATTAATATGTATCTATGTAACTTGTTTGTAATTTACTGTAAATGTGGAGCTTTTCTCCCCGGGCCTCCGCTGAAAATGGACATATATCCAGTCGGATTCTCCCGGTCAACAAATGTAAAATAAAATAAAATAAATAAATAAAATTATGCTTGTCAGAATTTGTTTATACTACTGTTTTCCTGCAAAATAACTTAGTTTTAGAAAATATTGAAATTTTAAATCTGCTTATCAGTCTAAAATATTCCTACAACACATGCATATTGTGAACTAACATAACGACTGGAAAACATTTCAGCAATGGTTTCTTAAAGCACAGGGATTTCATCTGTATTAGTTAACTGTAGGTTAAAAGACATAGCACCATACCTATAGTTATTTGAAGCCAAAGCAATTTCCTTTCTGTTACTTACCCATAACTTGAAAGGAAGAACAGTTTGTAAGGAACACCTTCATAATTGATGTGTCTTTGTCACTGTTATTGGCTACTGAAAATTCACAACTTTAGTCAAACAGGCTAGATACTACAGTATTTGCCAAATTGAGATTCTTCTTTTTAATTCATAACCCCCATACATTCCCTCACGTTTGTTGACATACAGCCATAAATGTTAGTAGGCCTTTTCACATCTGTGTGCAAACCTGAATAACACAGTATAGATCAACAGTGTTCAACAATGCAATTACTGAAACAAATGCATAATACAGGTGCAAACAATATATGAAAGGCACAGGACTGACAATAGTCATACAAGTAACAATCAATGGGTAACAGTTATCTAAGCTTTAGACTGACTCAAGTGCATCCATTACACAATGCACGGTTTGCAGTAAACAGCATATCAATTAACCTCCCACTGCTACACACACTAACACAAAAGAAACTATTATATATGAGAATCATAAGGGTGACATAGAAATCACGCACTTTGTACAGCATACAGCAAAGCCTTTTGAGCTACTATATGTTGAAGCCATTACATATGCATGTTATATGTGTAAATGGTTTGTGTGTGTATAACATAAAGCTGTCATGTGTGCTAGTACTTTGTCTATCATAAAAGAGGATGATTACGTAATGTGTTTCACCTTTGCTCGACACAAACTGTTGCCACACATTAAAGTATTCCAGCTGGCTTCACACAAATCACACTAGTCCTACAAAGCAGAATAATGACCAAGCAACACTAGACAGCTAGTTGTTTCCTCCACAGACAGCTCCAGCAAGTATAAATACTTTGTGTATATAAGATGTTTGGTGAAGAAGTCCATCTTGCTTCATACAAATACATAGTAGTCTTCCAAAGCCAAACAATGACTGATTAAACTGAACAATTGAAAAGGGTGTCATTTACTTTTGTCCAAACAACCCCACCACCCTAAACAGTTGACACACATTAAAGTATCCCAGGTTGAGTCAATCGAATCAGAAAACCAGTATATTGAGCAAACAGCAGCAGCTGGTTATCTTCCTTTTCAGATACCCCTATCAATTATAACTACAGTCTGTGTGTATCTTAGATGATCAGATTTTTAAATTAAAAAAATATTTTTTCCTAGCACTGCAACAGCTACCCACCATTCTTAACTCTCCTTATTTTGCCGATATTTTGATGTGTCCATCATAAAATATTTGATTTTCTGGTAAATCAATGAGGATTACAGTCAGTCAAAAATCCCAGGCATTAGAGTTTTGTTCTACTTATTGCTCAGAAAATGCATGTTGGTGCATAGACCCTGTTGTTCTATTAACTTTTTAAATGTAAAGTAGAATAATATTTAAAATTTTCCCTTATTTTAGGCCTTTGCTCCCCTTGTCCCATGCCTCAAATTATTTGGCTTTATCCTGATCCTTCAACTGCACAGACAGGTAGTTGATCACTGCCAGCATCTCAAAGATGAAAATCAAATTAAGATAATGTTTGTAGACTAAGGACTTTGCAGAACAATAACAATTAAAAGCAAAGTGTATATATGTATTTATTTGTTTGTTTGTTTTCTTTTTTTATTTGCTTTAGTTTAACAGGAAAGCATAACTGGGACAAGTTGTTCATTTTTATTGAAGGCCCAGGAAGAAAACTCCAAAATATATAAGTAAATAAGTAAATTAAGTAAATAAATAAATACATATTTGTACATATAAGTGAAAACACAATCAAGTATGTGTAGCCCAACAGAGCATCCATATTGAACTGCATTCTGTCAACTAACCCAGAAATAAATCATCTAAACAAGAATTTTTCCTCATACCTTTGGTGATCACCACCCTACATTCATCAACAGTGACTAGCGAAGACCCCCAAAACCCTCAGTAAGTTTAATAAAACCACCTTCAGTGAAACTCTGAAGTAGTGTAATTGGACCCCCTCAAATAACTTCCTTTAGATGAAGCTGTCTCCTACTTTATCACTCTTTTCTAACCATATTAAACCAAAAAGCCTTGCTAAGACACAAAATGTTAAGTAAAAAATGCACCCTGTATAACATGCAAAAAAACATCTTTTGAAAGCTGGGGATAGTGCCTGGAAACAATGGCACAAAACAAGAAACCAAACCAACAAGATACAGAACTGCCAGGAAACTCCAATAAGTGTACCACCTCCTTCTGCGAGTAGACGAAAGTTTATTCACAACATATGCCACGATACATGAACCAAAAGTGTAAAAACATCCAAGGACCTAATACAACGTAAACGGATAAGCGCTTTCACTCACTAAATGTGAGCTTCTTCAGAACGCTACTACTAAGCTGTATACACCTTAAATTCAAAATATGGCGCCAAATATCAGCTGTTTGTATATACTTCTTAAAGCAGCAGTCAAGTTGACAATACACGCAAATACCTAACCGGTCTCAATAAACTATAATACCTAGCCTCAAAAAAGGCCACATTTACCTTATTGTATAAATTATTGTAAAAGCTGTTATAAAAATTATTATAAAAAACCTTATTATAAAAATATGTATGTTAAACTAAACAAACAACTAAAACATTGTGGACACGGTTACAAAGAATTAATGTTCTTAAGAGAAAAAATGAATGTTCTTAAGAGAAAAAATGCTTGATTGGGACACTAAATACATTTCAAGTAAAAATTCCTCAAACTGTCACATTACTAAAAAGTTGTCACACAACTAGAAAATGCATCGCTGAATACTACCATGTTCTAAATAATGAACAATGATGCCATACTTAAACAAATCTCTATTATAATTATAAGCAGAGCAATAATTGACTATCAATGGAAACTCCTTGTCATAAGAATACATGTATTTGACTGTCAAGAAAAAAATTAAGAAAATTTGTTTAGAAAAAATAATTTCATCTCATGTCCATCTCCAAAATGGGCTTACATGAAATAAATTATTTTAATCCCAGTGGGGTAGTTGTATCCAAAAATAGTTGCCACCACACTTCTTTAAAATTTAATATTTTCTTGAAATCACCTCCGCTGGGGTCTATCTGTATAATATCTAATAAGGCAAATTTAAATTCATGTTTGACCCCCATTTTCTCAACATGCCTAGATAATGCATTTGTAGGATCTTTTTTGGATATTCTGTACATATGATCAGATATACGCTTTCTGTTTTGCCTATATAGTAACTGGTGCATGTGCAACATTTGGCCATGTAAATCACCATTTTTGTGTTGCAGTTGCCTTTCCTAAATTTCACTAACTGTCTATATTCATTATTGATGTATAATTTATCTTTTTTCCAATATGTATTTACATTGGTTGCATGCACCACATGTTTTGGTACCACATACTGTATTTTGCAATTTGTTGGACTCTACACTTCTCATACCATCTCTGGGGGACTGTTGCAATAATTTCTTTATATTGATACCCATTTTGTACACTATTCCTGGTTTATGACCCACAGTGTCACTCACATTACCATCTGTGGATATCAAATGCCAACATTTGTTCATAATATCTAATACTTGATTTGAAATAGGGCTATAAGATATAATGAATGACCTTTGGTGACAACTTGTATCTTTCATACAATAATTTGTGACATTATTGTTATTACAACTATTTGATCCAGCTCCAGAAAGTGGCTTAAATTTTTTCCCACTCATTTATTACATATTGTCCTACATCCTTCAACATGTTTGACGGGTAACCTCTATCGCGGAACAACCCTGCAATGTTCTTTACCTCCTTCTTCATTTCATTATTATCTGAGGTCATACATATGACACGTATACATTGTCCCTTAAATATGTTGTGTTTTAACTTCATTGGGTGACAACTATCATATGCCAGATAATCATTCGAAAAAGTGTTTTAAATCTCCATCTTGCTTGTATATGTAGGTATCCAAATATGCCATCCCTTCATAACTATGTGAATATGTGAACTTTAAAAAATCACTACTAGTATTCAAAAATTCTATAAATCGTTCAAAATGTTGCTATGTATCTCCCCGTACTATATGTATGTCATCAAGGAATCTGGAATAATGTAAGATACTTTTGTAAAAGGTACTGGGAAAAGGAATTCTGTCCTCCCAGTCCAGCATGACCAGGTTGGCAAATATTGGGGTGCATGCTGCTCCCATAGCTACCCCCCTGGTCTGCCTAAAATGTTCTCCTTCAAAATATATGAAGTTGTGGTCCAGAACCAATGACATACATTCCATTATGAGGCAAATTTCATCCAATTCCAGATCAGAATGTTTAGAAATACTATTGCAAAATGCATCTAATCCTAACTGTTTGGGGATGCATGAAAACAAATCAATAACATCAATAGTTATAAACATATATCCTTCTCGCCAAATGTTTGTTGGGAACATACATAAAAATTCCCAGGAGTCTTTGACCATATGGGATATTTTATTATACACATGTTTTAACAATATGTCTATGAATTTTCCAATAGGAAATGTTTTAGATTGGCTACCTGAAACTATCGGTCGAAATAGGGGGTTAGTAGTATCTCTATGTACTTTCGGTATCCCTACAAGGGTAGCCATCTTGGGATATTTTACCTTCAGATAATTATGAATTACATTGGATATGCTTCCATCTATGAGGAATTCCTCTAGATATGAATCAATTCTCTGGTATGCGATGTTAATTTCATTTATTGAAATGGTTTCATAATTGCCTGACAAGTGCAATATATCATACATTTTCATAATATATTGCATATTATCGTAGATGACTACCCCACACCCTTTATCAGGTTTCATCACTCTGATTTGTGTGTTCGTCTGTAATGCCTTCAGAGTTTTACTTTCTTCGTCCGTTAGGTTACTATTGATTACTGTCTTTTTATACTCTTTGAACATATTGTATATCTCCCTAGTTACAACTCTCTCATAAATGTCTACCTTAGGGTAGCTGGGAGGTATAAATGTACTTTTGAGTTTAAACTCTGTATCATTTAACTTGTTCAAATTTTTGTCACTATTCACCAAATTGTACGTATCGGGTTTGTTGTTGAAATAAATAGCTAAATTGATCTTCCTTGTGAATTTTTTTACCTCACATAAACAATCAATTATATTGAAATTTGGAATAGGTATATATTTCATACCTTTAGCCAATACGTCAAAATGCGTACTACTTATGTCTAAATCTGAAAAATTATATATTTTGAAATTATCATATGTATAAATGTAATCTTGTACCTTCATTTCTTTCCTCTTACTTTTAACCTTGTTTTTTTTTCTTCCTTTACCAATTTTCCTTCCTTCCCCATTGTCTGCTGTTGTTCCTCCCATATTTTGGGTATTTTTTCTGATTTTTGCTCCGATAGGGTTGTCCATGTGGTTCCTGTTCCCTGTGAAAATGTGATTCATATTTGTTGGATGGAATATTTTCCTGAAACCCCTTTCCTTCATTTTTATTCTTACTATGTCCTTCATCTACATAATCTATTCTCCCTTTATACATATGCCAATCATAAGCCACACCCTTTTTATATTGTTCCACACCTCTAGATATTTTTTTCTGTTTTCTTTCACAAATGTTTAATATCCACCTTTCAGCTATATTGAATTGTTTTGTATATAACTTTTCCCAATCAGAAAAAAGTAGATCGTTGGTTATGTTAGTATTTAATGTCTCTACCTCTTGTATCAATTTGCTTAATTTCTCATCATTATATTTGATGAGTACTTTCATGTATTTAAAACCACAGTCATCAAAAAAATCATTAAATTCAGTTATACATGCATCATTCAATATAATACCCATTGGTATTTTGAAAAATCTTAACCCTTTTGGTACAATCTTCATATTTATACATTTATGCAAATAGAAACCAAACCAATCTGAAAACATAATGTTACCTAAGAAGTCATATTAAGACACAAATAAATACATATAAACACCCTAACAACCCAGAGCATCTCAGACAAAACATTAACAACCTTTTGAAATGAACTAGGACCCCCCCCCCCAAATCCATTCTTATCAGAACCAAACAGCTAATACATTGAATAAACATTTATTTTCTGCCAGCACCACCTACACACAACAATAAATCCAAACTTCACCCAAACTTTCTCTGCTCTCCAGTTGATTCAACTAAAGTCATCTTAAGAAATGGTCCCACAAAAAACATTAGAAAATATCTATCTCAAAAAATAAATAAATAAAATAAAGGTCTGAGCAATCGCAGCACATAATCTCCCAGGCAAACAATTGCCATCATCATCATTTACCTTGTATCCATTCTTATTAAAACATCTACAGCAGAAAACTACACTTCAAGCTAACGGAGATTCTCCTTCATAATTCCACCCCACAAATGTAGCCTCCATTGAACTATCCAACTACTGACCAACTGCAATCTTATCTCCCCTATTTGAAGTTCTTGTAAGATGTATTTATGCTCTTATAACTTTACTGCCTGATAACCAACTGCTTTCTTCCACCCAACATGGTCTTCAACCCACCACAGCACTGAAACAGCCCTCTATACTTTCTTGATACTGTCAACCGTAGTAAGATCTCCAGACACATCATCTCCACAATCTTCCTTGATGTCTTCAATGCATTTAATACTCTTTCCCACCACCTTTTCCACTGTCTTCTCTTCCTAGACATGGCATCCTCCACTATCTGGTTTAACAGCTATCTCAGCAATCGTACCCAGTCTGTCAAGTGGTTAGACTCCCACTCTAGCTTCCTCCACGTCTTAACAGGGATACCCCAAGGCTCCATATTAGGGCCAGTTCTTTTCAACATATTCATCAATGACATCAACAAAGAATCAAAACTTGCCTCAGTCATAAAATATGCAGATGATTCTACCCCACTTAACTACATTACAAACCATCACTCAAGGCATTTTCACCTCCACTGAAAACTGGATACAGAAATACCAGCAATTACTGAACCCAAAGAAAACCAAACTTTTTTATTTCGACCCAAAACTACAAAAACCTTAACCAGTACCCTCAACATTGTCCCAGTAATCAACACAAAAATCTAGTAAGGTACATGGTAAAATATTAGGTCTCATTATTGACAAGTTAAAATTTGACCTTCTTGTTGACTGCAATAAAAAAATACACATACGCATTAACCTAGGATCGCTATATGGATCCAAACATGTTCTAAATGACCACAGCAGGAAAACTGTAGCTACCTCTCTTCTCCTCCCCAGCCCCCTGTATGCCTCACCCATCTTTATCAACCTCCAATCTTGCATCTCACACAAAACTTTAGCAATACTACAACAACACTAGTAAATATGTATGTAACCTCTCAAATCTTCCCATCACTTCTCACCCTCAGACACCCTCAAATTGCTTGAACCCCTTCACCTGATATCCTTCATCCAGTTAGTCATCACACACAAGCTATACCAGCACCCACCGATACTCCATCTCTGACCAAACTCATTCAATGGTTTTCGCTAAAAAGACATGTTCTAAACAATTTAACCTAGTACAGAATCAACATTTCAGTAACTGTCATGGGGACTTTCTATTCTCAGTAAGTATCTTCAAAGATTAAAACAACCTTCCACACAAACTGGACTCATAAACAACTTAAAGCCTTTTAAAACCTCACTAAAAGATCAAATAATTGAATCCAAACTATGTAACTGCAACACATCCACTCTCTAATGCCACTGCTCAACTGTTAATTACTAAGCACCTTCAAAAAGTAATCAAATGACTTGTACAAGAACCTGTGCATATAGTTCATTTTAAAACCTGTGACTTTTTTCTTCTTCTTACAAAAAGTGACACATTTAAATGTATTTCATTTCCGTGTTCAACATGTGCAATTTACAAATGATATGAAATTAAAATAATTAATTAGAAAGATTAGAGAATAAATGTATAATTAAAAACAAGTAGCTATAGAAAAAAATCGGAGTCCAACGACATACAATATAGTTCAATCAATACAAGAATTCTTTACCATATAAAATATACTTTAACATAATAACTCATCATGAAGAGATACTTAGAAAATGCACAATGATGAAAAAATGTCCAAATGGATAATAGTAAAACAATAACAATGAAAAACTGTCCAAATGGATAACAGTAATACAATAAGTCCATCCAAACAGAAGGCAACAATAAAGCAGATGCTGATTTACATCAATGAAGTGACAGCGGAATGTGTCTGATAAACATCAAGAAACATAATGGGAAGAATTATTCTAGCTGGCTAAAATATCAAGATTGAAAATAACAGTCAAAAGTACCAGATGAAAAGCCAAATAAAATATATGACTACATTGAACTAGAAATGCTCATTGACATGTGGAAAATACGTTAATATTCCTTCATTTTGAAAGTTTCATCCTCACTGATTTCCAGTTGACAAGCCATGACATATCACTTTCACCATATCTGGTTTCTAACTATGGACCAAGAAAACAACTGTTGCCTTCCACTGACAGCCATTAAGCTTCCAATCTGAACAGATAACAGACTGACTGTCTCCACCTCAGTAATCCAAGTATATACCTTAAGTCAAGACTCAGACGAAAACAGCAAACATGGCAGTAGAAGCAGTAACAACAGGACAAGAAGGCTCATCAGCAAACAGGTAACAACTTTTCAAAGACAAAAAAAATATCAACCAATGATAATGTAAGACGAAAGGACTAAATAATGCGATACTTGAAAGCATACAGTGAAAGTCATAATAGATGATAAAGAAAACATGTAAAGAAACAGCAAAAGGTGTAAAAAAAAAAAAGGCAGACATTTAGGCTAGGCATCACTGCAATCTTGCCCCTCAAAAAAAAAATCTTTGGTCACTGCCAATGCAAACTTCAGCTCGCTTTACACTGCATGCCCACACCAAGCACCATTCACATTACGTTTGAACATTACAGGCTTTCTGCTCCATCCCACCTATGAAGAGTAAAGTGATTTGAATGGTCAAGTCAACTGCAGTACCTCCCCCTGGGTTCCCAATGTGCTGTTGGCATATTTTCTTTTAACTGCTGCACCCCAGGACATTTTTACATTTATTTATTTATTTTTAGAGCAAAAAAAATGCCATGTTTCATTTCTTGAAAAAATAAATAAATGTTGGAAAGCTTCCCTAGAAAAATGGTGCCCATGCTTAAGGCTGGCCTTGTGTGAAAAACTGCTGAAATGAAATCAGGTAATATGGACAGCAACACAATATATGCAGGATATATTGTATATGGATATGTACACATTCCATGCTTGGTATATGTCCAAAGATTTCTGCATACACCGAACATGCCTTGGGAGAACTGTAGTAGCCCATTACATTATGATACAAACTACAATGCATCATGGCAGTATTGCATTGTCTACACAACACTGAAGTAAGGGCAATATGCTATCACAACAGGGAGGAGCCATCTTTATTCATAACAGAATGCTTCTGACATTGAAATTGCAACATAAACTGTCTGCCTATGTATTACATATAAGCAGTATAGTATAGTATAGCACTGGTTGTATGTAAAGCAAGCATACCATAGTACCACACATGCTAAATGAAAAATGTCAGAAAAAGATATGTAAAATGTAATTGTTGCAGAAAAATCTGTGCAGGAAACTGGGTGATTAAGAGTAGTGTCTTGTCCAAGGTCAGTGCACTGGAGTATTGTGAACAAATAACACAGTTGCATCACACAAACAAATACACATTACAAGTACAGGAATCTAACCATTTGAATTGTGGCATACAGTATTATACCAATTAAAAAATAATATTTCCACTAACAGATTTGCATGATAGGCATTATGTATTATGTGTATAACATAAAAGGCCAAACAACCCGTGACATAGATATACTGTGTACTGAGGTACCATTTAGTCTGTTGAGTTGTCAGCTTAATGAGTTATTTTCTGTGTGGCGAAAGTTTGAGTATAATTGTGAGTGAAAGTGAGTGTGAGGTGATCACACACATGGGTTTTGGTATTTGATATATGTATGTAATATAGGATATGTGTGTGATAGTGTCCCTGTTTGGTTAGTACGTGATGCTTGGTGTGTTTACATAGTTGTAGATTGTGTGGTGCATGTATGCAAGAGTGTGTATGTATACATACTTATATGCTGTGTGTTATAAGTGACTGTGGTGCAGTAGTGCTGCTGCCCTTTAAAGGAGTGTGCCCCTTACCCCATGTTTTGTGTAACTTTGGAATTTGAATATGTAAGTAAGGGAGGTGAGGGGTAACCACTCAATAAGATGACAACTCAACAAACTAAATGACACAGCATTACAATTAAATGATTTATGGTATCATCCATGAGATATACAGAATTATAGTTTCCTGCATGCAGCAATTTAGAACTATGTTTCTTCATACAGTAATACCGTTACTGGCTACGAATGGGTAAAACCATTTGTCATTTTGTGCTACACATTAACATCCCCCTCATACACACATATGTTACATATGGGTATATAGCTTTAAGGATAATGAAACAACTACAGTGATTTTCATGTCATGTAGTACACCCTTGCTCCTAGAGAAATCATATGAAACAAAAACCTTAAGGAGGTTAGATCAAATCCTTTGCATGTATATGTTATTTATTAAGCCTCCTGCCAAGACATTATCAAAACATGATGATTTGACATTTGTCAACAGGGAAAATTAACAGGTCCAAAGGACCATTTTCAGACACAACCAGGGAAGCAAGGCACAGACACAATGAAACTGTTCATATTAATAATAAACATCAAAATATTTAAAAGATTTTAGAGCAAATATAGATACTTTATATACAATTGCAAAAGAAAAATAAAGCTGAATATTCAGCATATTCAGGGATACCTGTCCAGTAATATAACTAAGATCAGGACAGCAAGTTAAAAGAATAGCAATTAGTAAGTTAGCAACTGGTTCACAGATAGGAGACAGATAATCAAAATGGGGAAGTTACCTCTACAAAGAGACCAGTCACCAGTGGAGTCCCCCGGGTTCTGTGCTGGGGCCTCTCCTTTTTAGTATCTACATTTCTGAAGTAAAATCCAATACCAAAGGGCTCTGGCTGACTAAGTTTGTAGATGACTGCAAGCTACAAGCAGTCAATGAATCCCCAAATGACTTAGCTAACCTACAGGAATGTTTGTCTCAAATAAATAACTGGTGCCAGAATCATAGACAGAAACTAAATGCCAAAAAATGCATTATTTATCCTCTGGGAAGTCATCTACCACAGGGAATTACCACGTTAACAATACTCCCCTAAAAGTTCACCCACTTGTTTGGGATTTGGGAGCTTATGTGGATCTAAATTATGTGAATAAAAGAGAGTATTACCCCATTGCTTACAGCTGAAGATGTCTCAATACTGCTAAATGGTGTGCTTACTTACCAGTATAAGATAAAATCATAGTTCTTGGCAGGTAAGTCTACACAAACAGAACTTCAACTCATTTTTAAAGTATCTTTATAAAGATACACAGTCCTTATACGTCTGCATGGTATTTTGTCATCCACAAAATGTTCCAAACTGCTGCTGTCAAGCTAACTGAAGGCTTGGAAGATGCTGTAAACAAAATGATGGTTTGACACTGTGGAGTCCGACTAGAAGTGCAGGCAAAGGAGGCAGCTACCCCAAGTGCAAAGTATTACAGGGTGCAATTGACACATGTTAATCATGCTAATCAGCCTTAAGTGCATTAACGGCTTTCAGAAATAAAGGAAGGTATTGCATTTTCAGTCTAAATTGAAATGCTTTAGCTTAACCTGTTACAAATATAGCAAGCAGTTTACTACAGTTTAAAAAGACAGAAATTTTATTTTGCTCCTCAACTTACAGCTGATGGCACTGAGTGCCAAAATAACTAGCTACATCTCTGAGCCAGACACAAGAAACTGATAAAGCTGTGGTCAGATTAAGAGGGCACAATTTCAAGGTAGATGAGAGTAAATGTATGGTGAGTGTGAAAAGTCTGAAATAAATGAGTCATAATCTGACAACCAAAGGACATTACATACTCTATGCAAAGTGTGGGGCTGGGAGTATTACATTTGTACGAGTACACCTGCCAGAATGGTTCACATGGTGGAACTGTAGCTGGCAAAGCAAATGTGTAACGTGATTTCTAACAGTCTGTGAGTTGATGTACTAAAGGCAGATTAGCATAGTTCTGCATCTGCCTGAGTGCCACTCTGGGGAGGGTTACAGTGCCACCTTAACATTTGACATGCCCTTTTACTCTGTATTAATTAGGCCTATACATATAATGCAATACAATGTCCCTTTTGGGATGTATCTCATTAGGCATATCAAACTAGTGAGACTTCAGAGGTGTTTAAGTAAAAATATCATAGACTTAAATGATCTGAGCTACCAAGAGAGAGACTAGAATCACTGTTCCTATATTCAGTGCTTTATAGACTACTTAGGGGTGATCCATGCCTTGCATTTTGGGCCATCAGTGAACCTGTAGTTCAAGACCTCCTATATCTCCAAAAATCAAATAGTCCTACAAACATGAAGACTACTATATGTTCATAGTTTTATACTAGGCTAATGATTACCAGAGTCTTTATAAGCCTAGCCATGCAACCCAACCCAGTTTTGTCCCCGAGTACCTTGGATGTCTACACGGTGGAGTATGTTAGTAAGGAGATAGCTAAGGGTTATGTGTGTGTGTGTGGGGGGGGGGGGGTTGGTATTTTAGTTGGGAATTAATTTACTTACTGTCAACCTCTGTCCATCAGAGACATGAATTTGTGATTTCCCATCCAATGATCAAGGTTTTTTAATATGTTCAGGGATGAACTCTGCTTCACTTGGATGGGGAGCTTATTCCATAGTACTGGGATCCTTTGAGATACATACGGGTCTCCCCAGCCTGTCCTATATATGTCACAGGCAAAGTTCAGTTTCGTATTTCTGGTGCTGTTGGTTTTGTAGATGTGGAAGGGATCCATCAGAGCTGGATAAGAGGATGCCTTATATGCCAGGCATAGTTTGCCTTTCAGTAACCTGTAGAAGACTGAGGACATAGATGGGGCCTTAAGGCAATATGTGTAAGACAGGGTATTCATTCCCTGTATTCTCCTGGTGAGGAACCTTTGAGGGCATTCTGTCACAAGAGCCTGGTTAGGAAAATGCCAAAGGGGACATTATACTCAATGATGGGTCTGATAAGGGCTGAACACAGTGGTAATATAACTTCCTTGGTCCTGGATGCCATAGCCTTACTTATGAGTTGAGCAGCATAAAATTATTATTTTTTTTTTACTATCTTGGCTATGTGTTAGTCAAAGGCCAGATTACGGTCTACATACGTTCCTAGGTCTCAAATTATTGAGTCAACTCAAGGGTATTTTATTGATGAAGTAATTAGCTTGGGTGGACAATTTCCCAAAGGGCACTGTAATGAATTTTCTTTGTGTCAAGTTTTAATCTGTGGCTTTGGCACCAGTCATTTGTGTTATACCCTCTTGTGGAATGCCAGTGTCAAAGGGAGAATCTAAGATTTACAGTCATTTATGAACTTGCTAAGCCACAGCCATTGACATAAGCCAATTAGCTTTGGCTTCCAAGAAGTCGATGCCAAACTGGAGTGGGCCCAACATGGAGCCCTGGAGTACTCCATTGGTGACCAGTCTCCTAGTGGAGGTGGCCTCACCAAACCTGACTTTTTGGGTCATATCTGTGAGCCAACCAGCAATCCAGCAAGTTACGAAGGGATTTATGCCCAGTTCTGAGAGATTTCAATAAAACCTGAGTGAGGTATTGTATTGAACACCTTGACCAGGTCAAGGTAAGCAGTATGTACCATTTTCCTCTATCCATAGCCTTGGTGACTCTCTTGAGGAAGTCTACCAGGTTGAGTAGGCAAGCCATTCCTTTAACAAATCCAAAATGTGATGGGTCGAGTGTCTGTAGGTTGCCAATGTCCTTCTTGATAATTTCCATGGCTTTGCATATTAGACTTGTCAGACCTGATTGACAGACCTCAATGCTTTGCCAGAGGTGATCTGCATCTGTCACCCCTGAGTTTCCAGTACTGGCTAAGGCTCTTGCCAACCCTATAGTGCCTTTTTAGGTGATGTTCCAAAGACCAAATTACCACCATAACAGCTATAAATAAATGCAATCTTAGGGTCATGCTGTTCAACGCTAGAAGTCTAAATCTCAAGATGTACTTGCTTAAAGCACTCCTTAAAATGGAGAACATCAACATTTTTGCTGTAACAGAGACCTGGTTTAAAGCAGCAGAAAGCAACCCTGCGCTACCAGGCTATAAATCATTCCACACCTTTTGGCCCCAGAACATGGACCGAAGCTGCAAAGGTGGTGGTGTCTCATATTCATAAAGGATATGCACACCTCCAAACTAGTATCCCAACAGAACGCATCTGAGATACTTCAGGTACAACTAACATTGGGTAAGATGGCAATTCAGGTTGTAGTCTACTTTAGGTCCCCAACCATGTCCCAAGACTCTCACTCCATGTTCCCAAGCACACTGGAAACTATTAGGGTCCAACCCAACATTCTCATACTAGGTGACTTCAACTACCCCTCCATCAACTGGGAAAACTACTCATGCACCAATACATTGGCCCAACGCTTCCTGGAATTCATCAATTCCAATGCCCTGGATCAGCTCATTCTTACCCCCACTAAAGGAAGCAACATCCTTGACCTGGTTATCACTAAAATGGGCAACCATTGCTCTACACCAATACTCAATTCTTCCCTGGTTAGATTCGACCACAAACTAATCACCCCCCACAAAGGTAACTACCATGAAAATCTATCCCCAAAGCAGACTTTGGGCTTCTAAAAACGGAGGTGGCTAACTTCACTGCACCCATGTCAATGGAAAATAGATGCATGACTGCTGAATCATACACCAATGCACTGTACGAACATGTACATAAATGCATGGAACTAGCCATTGCCAACAAAACCAAGATGTACTCCTCCAAAATAAGGAAACAAATCTGGTGGTCCCATGCCATTAATAAACTCTACAACAGAAGGAAGAAACTGTTGCAGAAAAAGGTGTAGTCCCAAGACTGGAAAAACTCCCTTATTAGCCTTAACAAAAAGTTGAGATCCCTCATCAAAACCTCTAAAGCCAGCTATGAAGGCAGAATTGTGGCAGAACTAAAAACAACCACAAAGCCTTCTATAGTTATATCAAGAATCTCCATGGCAATACTCAGGTTTTCTCTGAGTTAGTGCACAATGGTACCTCCTATACTGAGCCAACAGATATTGCCAGCATACTGGCTGGCAGATTCAGTGCCAACTTTACCCCTCTCTCCCCCCTAAAGGACCAATCACAATACCGGAGTAATGCCAGGCACCCAGCATTACTGCAGCACAGGTTAAAGCTGCATTGTCCAAGGCCAAAAAAACAGCTTCCATGGGACCCGACAATATCCCTGGATGTGTTCTACATGAACTACAAAGTGAACTGGCACCACATTTGTGTGCCCTGTTCAATCACAGCCTCACCTCAGGCTTTGTCCCTACCGAATGGCGTACTGCTGCAGTCATCCCTCTTCATAAAGTGGGAGCAACTACAGACCCTGGGAATCATTGCCCCATTAGCCTGATGAGTTTAACAAGGATATAGGGTCTCTCCATACTCTAGATCCCATGCAATTTGGTTTTGTGAAAGGTAGATCATACCTGCTCAACCTGGTTGACTTCTTTGAATCAGTCACCAGAGCAGTGGATGACAGCAAGGCAGTTCATACAGCCTACCTCGATCTGGCTAAGGCCTTTGATACTATTCCCCACTCAGGAATTATTGATAAACTCATCAAACTAGGCATCAACGCCTATAACACTAGGTAGGTTGCAAATATGCTCACAGATAGAACCCACAGTGGGAATGTATAGGACTCCTAGTCAGACTGTCAATCAGTCACGAGTGGAGTCCCACAGGGATCAGTCCTGGGTCCTCTCCTATTTGGCATCTACTTCTCAGAAGTCCAGGCCAACACAGAAGGACTCTGGCTGACCAAGTTCGCAGACGTCTGCAAGCTGGAAGCCATTATTACCTCCCCAAGTGATGTAGGCATCCTATGGAAAGGCCTCACTGAGACTAATGACTGGTGTCGAAACTATAGCCTTAAGATTAATGCCAAAAACTGCGTTGTCATCCCCTTTGGGAAAAACTATCGCTGATAATCCATTAAGTTTTTTCAGGAAATGCCAAGAGTCAATGCATAAATGCTGTTCTTCCCCCAAGACGGCCTTTAACCTATAATCAATGTATTTACCAATGAAAAAATGTTTTTGAAGCCACTACACTAACAATGGGTTTCATTGGGGTGTCATATACATTTTTATGTATTTTACAGATATTGAAAATATTCTGTACCCTGGGGTGGGTGACACTTAAAAAACTCAATAAATCTATATTGATCTGGCCTTGGTCAAACAAATCCTTCAAGGCCAGATCTATTTTATAGTTAGAAATGTTAACCAGGTTTCGTGACACTTCCTCATAAAGTGTACCATCCCATAGCATCATGTTCATTTGGTTATTATATTCAGCTTTAGTCATAATAGCCACCCCACCCCCCTTGTCAGGTCTCATCACTCTTAGAGATTTGTTAGAAACCAACTTATTCAATAACATTCTTTCATTTGTGTTAAGGTTACCCATACAACCATCAACAGGATTATTGGTTAATAGTTTTTAAAGTCAAATTCACAAAGAGTTTCAAACAAATGAAGAACGGCAGGTAGTGGTGGATTCCAAGAACTGGCTCTAAACAAAATACCATCACTAATCCTGTCATTTTCGAACATTAATTTAAAATTAAGTTTTCTAACAAATTCTTTTAAGTCAATAATCAGTTCAACCACATTAGATCTTGCCATAGGAACAAAGTTAAATCCTTTACTGAGTATATTCAGTAAATCAGAGTCAAACATTTGTAAAGAATAGTTGTGCACAATTAAATGGATTATCAGCGATAGTAAACATTTCTTTTTTGACAGTAGATGTTTTCAATTTGTTCAATGTGATTCCGCACACACACATGGGCTTGAATGGTTCGAAGAGTTCTTATTTGATTCCAACAAATTTAGCAATAATGATGTTGCAGTATTAGTTACGCTTATGGAACTAGTGTTGAAACACAATTTTGTGTTTTTTGAAGGTCAGTTCTTTAAACAACTCACAGAGGTAGCTATAGGGGCATGTTGTGTCCCCATTTTTGCAAACATCATAATGCTCATGTGGGAGCATACATTTCTCTTTAATTCTCCATTTACAGGGTTATGGAGTTTGTACTTGAGATATATTGATGATTTGTTTTTTGTTTGGATAGGGGATGAGCATGAAGTACAGGATTTTCTTGATTTCATTAACAATTCTATAGAATTTCTTAAGGTTACATACAATTACAACAAGGAGGCTATGAATTATTTGGATGTGATGGTTTCTAAAGACTTGGTCGATCATTGCTTAGTCAGTAACTTGTACAGAAAGCCTACCTATAGCAATAGTTTGTTGCACTATACCACTTGTCATCCTTTGCATGTTAAAAGAGCAATTTGTTTGGATCTCCCATATGGTTAATAGGGAGGTAGACTTTCAAGATCAATGCAGGGAGATGAACAATATGTTTTTATCAAGAGGCTACCCCCTTGATCTTATTGAGAGAGCCATGGATGAAGTTATTAAGAAAAGAAATTCAGGAATATTTAGTCCTTTACTGAAGGGGACTATTGACTGTCAGGAACATGTCCCAGCTACTTCAGTTGTATGTAATGAAGTCGAGAAAGGTTTATTTCCAGCTACATCCTTCATTACTAGGTTTTCTATTGACCATAGTGGAATTTTTGATATTTTGAGTAAAAATTGAACTGTATTAAGCAGTCAAATAGGGGTCACGGATAAATTAGGGATCTCACCTAGTATTATTTTTAGAAGGGGTAAAACATTTAAAAATTTGTTACGGAGTATGAACTATGAAGGAACACAGCATGGCAAGGGCACTAAGGCTTGTGGTTTCTGTGCCCAGTGTACTCACATTTTCTCAGTTGACAAGGTAGTTATCAATGGTTTCAAGGTGAGGGCAAGAGGGAATTACTCTTGCATTACCAAGAGGGTGGTATATGCTTCCCTCTGTTGTCATTGTGCTGGGTTTTACATTGGAAAAACCAAGAGAAGTTTTAAAGACAGGATTTATGAACACATTTGGGACATCCGAATTGATAACACAAATAGTGCCTTAAGCAAGCATATTGTGCAATACCCCAGTCATACATTTAGATTTTTAGTAATTGATAAAGTAACACCAGATTTAAGGGGAGGTCCTTGGGAAGAAGTACTCAAGTTTAAGGAATTATGGTGGCAAATCAAATTAAATGCCATGTCCTCGCCAGGACTTAATGACAGTGTTAGTATCAGTAGTTTTTTAAAACTACGGTCTTTCTTTGGTTAGGTTTAATTATATCACTATTTTTATTTAACCTAGCATTTTTAAATATACTAAGAGTATTTATTTTTATTTTTATATCTAATTTTATCTGTGTAAGTGTTGTGGATTCTAGTTGATGCAACTGCTAGAATTTTGTTAAATGTCATGTGATTTTATTTTTGTATAAATATGGCTTCGTTTTGTCATGAAATTATTCTGAAGAAGTCAGGTGACTGAGCTGACGAAAGCGCTTAATAAATCCTTTGAATTGAAGTTGGCATGGACTGTCGCTTGTTGGTTCCATTTATCTTATCTAGTTTTGTCCTGGTTCCTAGTTTGAAATAGAAAGTTCACCCCGGGATCACTCCATTGGCTCTGCTTGATTGAGGTGCTGGGAACTAACGTCGGGTGGCACAATGCCAGGGCACTTCTATGGGATAGGCTTGTAAAGGCTCCAGGGCCATTAGCCTAGTACACAAGTATAAACCTATGAACCTATGATGGGTCTGTAGTTCCCTGGGTCAACTGATGGTTATGACGAGGGCTGACCATTGTGGACCTCCATTCCCCTTCATGTAACCTGTTGTGATGCTGTAGTTGAAGAGTGCCTCATGTGGTCCTGCTAGGTCATATTTTAGGCTGTTTAGGAGGCAACTGAGGCTATTGTTGGAGCCTACTGAACCAATGTTTTTGGTCTTAGCAAGCACTACCAGGACCTGCTCCCAGTTGATAGTTGGAGAGGATATGCTTGAAGGAATTTCACATAGAGTAATGGGGAGAGTGAGGGGGTGAAGGTTAAACTAAATTTATCACCCAGTAGATTCACTATGACAGCCTGGTCAGTGAAGGCTGTACCATTTTACAACCAGTTCTGAACACTGCTGAGATATTGGATCCCACTGGAGTGAAATTAGTAACTAAGCCAATTATTAAAATCAATAATTTTCTGTTCATATCGTGGCATCATCCTTGGTGGAAGCAGAATGCTTCTTAATGCAAGGCACGTACCTGTCTGTGACACATATTCAGAGAAATCCATAATGTTCCTTTTCATCTAGTCCTGTGAGATAGGTCTCAGGTCATTTACACCCACCCACATGAACTATTTTAGAATCATATTGGTACCTGTGGTGCAGTGACTTGAGTGTGTGCATGATATTGTGGATCCCAGCTCCGGACAGATAACTAACCATTTTCTTCTCCTTGTCCAGCCTGGTGAGAGGGACATTTGTGTGTTGTACAATGAAATTCCCTATGACAAGAGTACTAAAGTGTTTGCTTGTCTTATGGGCTTTGTTCTTGTGGGATCATTTAGTGTGGGCTTAAGTGTTGTGTTAGGTTTTGCCTTTGGTGTGTGTGCTGTAGTGATTACTGAGTATAGATGTTGTCTGATGGCTTAGGAGGTCTTTGTGGTTTTGGGAAGGTTTCTTTTAAGTGCCACAAGGTATGAAGGTCTATGTGTCTGGTTAGTGGTAGGTGTGGTGGATGTATCTGTGTTCTAGACAACATTGTTTGTAATTGAGATTTTTGCCTCCAAGGCAGTTATGTATGTACATCTCTCACATCTGTTAGTTTCCTTAAGGATTAAAAGGTTATCTGAACATGAGACAATTGCTGCATTAACTTAGGATGCCAATATTTATCAAGATGGCCAGAGGGACATTAGGAAATTGTCAGGACCTGTATTAGTGCTGGGCTATTTTCACCTGAGTGGTGTCTGGGGTCAAGGCTAAATGTTAGTACTGTGATCTTTACATCACTTTTTACTTTAGATGATTTTTACAAGATGTCAGAAAGTACAGTTGTATAAGTAAACTTACCATAACAGTAGATGTTTGAATGTTCACTGCAATAGCCTTAGCTATATAGGTTATATCATGCATAGGATATAACAGCCATTCAAACAGTCAACAGCTCGAGCCGAGCTGACTAAAAAGATAGGTTTGGGCGCCAAGCCCTTCAGAGCTTTCGTGCCAACAGAGATAGAGAGGCTGAGCCCTGAAAGGACAATACCAGGAAGAATAAAAAATACCCAAGAATAAAATGCACACCAAAAACAGAGGGTATTGAGACATGGAGCAGCTACTGTAGCAGTGAGCATTCAAACATCTATTGTTATGGTGCACGTGCTTAAACAACTGTACTGTGTTTATCATACTGATCACTGCTTAAGTAGACTTAGCTAATATGGGTAAATTACCCTAGCTTACTACATTTGAGAGGTAGCAGGGGGAGTCCAGGAGCCCTTAGAGAATGGTCCTAGCAAAGCCT
Source organism: Protopterus annectens (assembly GCF_019279795.1). NCBI lineage: Eukaryota > Metazoa > Chordata > Ceratodontiformes > Protopteridae > Protopterus > Protopterus annectens. The sequence continues at coordinate 203,107,394 of NC_056749.1, forward strand.
GATCTAGACCTAGACAAGGAATCAAGCTTACAGTGTTTTGCAAACGTATATACAGATAACCAAGCTACAACTTCTTGACTACTTCTAGAATCTAGCCTTTTCCAAAAAGCCATGGATAAAACCAAGGCCCTGGTATAGTGGGCTTTGACCCTATCTGGAATAAGGTAATAGCCTTAGACAACCATCTATAAGGAGTCTGTTTTGATACAGGTTGTCTCTTCTTTTTACCTTCATAAGAAATGAACAATTGATCCAAAGATCTGAAAGATTTTGTTTTGTCAAGATTGTATTAGAGTTGTCTGTAGACATCCAAGGTATGGAGTATCCTTTCTCCCTCATTTTTAGGTTCAGGGAAGGAAATTGAGAGATGGATACATTGGCTTGAAGTAAATTTGGATACTATTTAAAGCATTAAAAAAGGATTAGAGCTCAAATAACTGTGGAAAATGAGATAGGGCTAGCTCATTGTAAGAGCTTGCATCTGAGATACCCTTCTTGTAGAGGTCAGAGCAATCAGTAAGAACCTCAAGTCAGCCAGGTTAGCCAGCTCAAATGGGGCAAGTGTTAGCTTATGTAACACAACATTAAGATCCCAAGGAAGGGCCACTGGTTTTCTTGGAGGCCTCTTATGCAAAACCCCTTCCAAATCCATTTTGATGTGAGAATGCATTGAAAAGGGAGAATCCATGGGCAGACATGCTGAAATGGCAGATAAACTAACCTTGATGGCATAGTAAGAAATGCCATAGGATAGTAGCTCAGACAAATACTGTAAAACCAGAGAACAGCTAGCCATAAATAGGTGCTGGTTATGTTGCTGGCACCAGCTAGAAAATCTTTTCCATTTACTAATATATGATTTTCTAGTAACAAGCTTTCTTGCCTCCATTAGTACCTGCTGCTCATCCTGTGTTAATACCCTATCATGCAGGCAGTCACCTGAAGTTGACTGGAGTCAAGGTGTATCAAACACCCCTGTTCTTGTGTAATTAGATCCAATTTGTTAGAAAGTTTTCTGTAATTGTGCCTGGCCATTGCCAAAACAAGGAAAAGCCACTGTTACCTGGGCCAGAAGGGAATCACCACAATGATATTGGGAGATTTCTTCTGAATATTCAGAAGTACCCTGGATATCAATGGAAAGGGTGGAGAAGCATACAAGAACATTGCTGTCCAAGAAAAAGAAAAGGTATCTGTCTTCCAGATCCTTTTGCATGGAGTCCTGGAGCAGAATCTCGCCAGCCAGTTGTTCAGAGAAGAAGCAAGTAGGTGTAGTTGAGGAACTTCCTGCAGATGGATTCAGTCTTGGCAGACCTCCTGATCTAGTTTCCATCTGTGAAGGTCTGCTCTTGTCCTTCTCATTTTACCTGCCATGCAGTTTTACTCTGATGGAATGTAGAATGCCTGCAGAGTGAGATTGTGCTGTGAAGCTATATCCCATGCTAACGTGGCTAGTCCTCAAAGGGGATACAACCCATTTCTCCCTTGCTTGTTGATGTACCATATGACTGTGATATTGTCTGTAACAACTTAAAGGTGTGCTGGGGACCACAGGTGATCCAAAGAGTTGAGTGCGTTGATCAGGACAAGCATCTCTTATATTCATGTGCTTGCATCTGTCCTTGGTGTCCTGCACACCTCACACTTTTATCCCTCCTGAAACTGCTCCCCAAGCAAAGTCCAAAGCATCTATGGTGACTGACTGCTTTGCAACAAGAAGGGAGTAGGGTAGACCCAGATATAAGGATATTTACTGTTTCCACCAAGTGATTTCTCTTCTGACAAACCCCAGCACTGGCATATGACAAGACAAAGGATGCTGCTGCTGGGACCAAAGAGACTTCAGATACCATTGCACCTTTTTCATGTAGAGTTTTGCCAGGGGTATCATGAGAGTCACAGAAACCATAAGACCCAAACTCCTGAGGTATTCCCTTGCAATAACCAAAATCTGAATGGAAAACCTTAGAAACAGATCTAGATGAAGATCTATTTTTTTCCAGTGGATGAAATGCTATCTGAACTGAGGTGTCTGGTTGACATCCCATGAGCACAGTTCGTTGTGATGAAGTCCAAAAATAATTTTGAATGTTCTCTTGGAATCTCAGCTAGCCTAAGTGATCTCTCACCCAAGAAAGATATTCTTGACACTTTGAAAAAGATGCTGCAAAGATAAGCAAGTCATCTAAATATGGAAAAATGTGGCTATCCTGTAGTCTGCAATGAGCTATAACTCATTGTAGCAGCTTCCTCATGGATGGGCACAACATTCTGACAACACTTGGAAGCCTTCCATGTTTCCCTCTCCCAAGACCAACAAGAGTGGCTCTCCCTTGCCCACTGAGGGGACCCCAACAGCTGCAGAGCGTGTGGCTAACCCCCAGTCCTTAGTGGCTGTAGGTGTACACTAGAGGAATCCTTGGTTAAAAATGAGTGCTCTGAGGTACAGCAAATGGCCACAGCAGTCACTCAACTGCAACTGTAAATTGCTAGCCTGCTTTGGTAGCAAAGGTTATTTGCTTAACTTTTTTGTAGCTGTAAGAATGACCAAACATGAGACCTGGATCTGAGTTTGTTCCATGGTCAAGCTGAAAACAGTGCCCCTTTCCTGGAGAAAACCAGGCCTTTAAACACTCTATAAGCCCCAAAAAGTAAAATAAAATAATTACTTTAAAAAACTTTTAAACTGACAGGAAAGAAGTGCTCTCATTTAAAAGTACAATACAGTCTCATGACAGTCCATTAGCCTTAAAATAACTTTTCTGAACAGAAAACTATTAATACGCAAACATTTTTTTTCCCAAAGGGAAGTTATTATCCCAGCAAAGGAACAACACAAACTGTCATTTGATCTTTGAAAGCCTCAAGGGGATCATAGGAGGTTTTTAGGTTAACAGCCCTAGAGCCTTTTTAAGCCTCAATTTACCCAATTATCAATATCCATTGACTAGAATGGCTTTGGTATATGCTTGTGGCATAGGGCATCTACAAGCTGCCCTTATCCATAAGGGACACAGGTGACAAGCCAGGGAGGATTTTACAATTTCCCATCCATTGATCCCAACTGCATTTGAATACGCTTAAAGAAGAACTCTGCTTCATGTAAATGGGGAGTCTGCTCCAGGGATGGGATAATCTCTGAGATATATACCTGTCCCTCTAACATGTTTTGATTATGTCACAAGCAAGTTGTAGATCCTTAGACTGTGTAATTCTAGTGCTGTTTGTTTTGAGAATGTGTAGCAAATTCATCAGGGCTGATTTGGAGAATGCCTTGTAGGTTATGGAAAAATCACCTCAATTGTCCATAGGACATCAAGCACAGTGACAGGGCTTTGAGGTGGTCCTCAAAGGACATGTTATTTGTACGCTGTATTCTTTTTGTAAGGAACCTCTCTGGATACTCACAGCTGTTTCAGATGCCTGCCAAGTACATGCCAAAGGGCACAATGTACTCAATTACTTGTCTAATGAGAGCTTAATATAGTGGCACATTAATCTTCTTAGAAATGGATGGCATGCCCTTACTCCGAAGTTGTGCCACACAGAAGGGAATATTTCACCACCACAGACACATGGTGATCAAAGTTCATCTAACTGTCAACCTAAGTTCCCAAGTCCCTTATCACTGGATCTATTCCCAAGTCTCTTACCACTGGGTCTATTGTTCGGGAAGTATTATCAATGGTGTAATTTTGCAAGGGTGATAGTCTTCCCAAAGGGAATAATTATGCAATATGTTTTAGGCCATGGCTCTGGCATCAGTTATTTTTCTGTGTGAGACCTTCCCTGAGGATATCTACATCTTTGGGGGAAATCAATGATTACAACCAGCCTCCAGGCACCAGCAAATGTGGTTAGCCAAAAGCCCAATACATTTGCCTTGACTTCAGAGAAGCATATTCTGAACAGGATAGGCCACAGTATTAAGCCCTACAGGCCTCTTCGTGGATGTGGACTCCCCCACCCTAACTGCATCCATCCTATCATGAGCCGTTTGGCTATACATTGGGTAGCATAGGGATTTATGCCTAAATTTGTGAGTTTATCTATAATACCCTAATGAGATATCATGTCTTGTCAGCTTGAGATAGGCAGTATGCACTGTTATACCCTCATCCAAGACTCTAGTGACTTTCTTGAATAAGTCCATCAGGTTTAGTAGGCATGCCTGTCCTTGATGAAATCTAACTGGAATGGGTCCAGTGTTTGAAGATTTCCTATGGGTTTATCAGGGCCATAACAATTCTTTCCATGGACTTGCATATAACATTAGTCAAACATATTGGTCAGTAATTCCCTGGGTCTGTTAATGTTCCCTCTTTGTGTAGAGGGATGACCATTGCAGTCCTCATTCCTTATGGACAATGCCTGTCTGGAGGATGTAGTTGAACAGAGATTCTAGGTGGATGACAGGTTGTGTTTCTTGCTATTTTGGTAGCATCCGAGATAGCTTCAGGACCCACTGATGCAGAGTTTTTAGGTTTGGAGAGTGCAGTGAGGACCTGTTCTTTAGTGATAGTTGGAGAAATGGTAAATGGTATGTGCTGGGGGTAACTAGGAGCATAGTCTTCAATATTGGAAAGGCTCTGAAGGGCTTTGCACCCAAACCTATCTTTCTAGTCAGCTCAGCTTGAGAGGACTGACAATTTGGGCCCGTGGAAGGTGACCTAAAGCTTTGAAAGCTAGATGACTGTTGGATCCAGTGCAGGATATAACCCATATATCTAAGGCTACTACAACAGTGATTAATATGTGGAATATCACACTGTGCACACAATTTAAAGGTGTAATGTTTTCAATACATGCAAGCCAGAAGCATGAAATGTTGCCACATTACATACTAGATTTTCCTTGGATGAAAGTGAGATTATTCCTGTTTCAATGTAAACACGCCAATTACAGTCTTTGTGGCGATTATTGCTCAAAGTACCCAGAAGTATAGCTGCATTACACTGCTAGGCATATTGTTATTACTGTAGTGAAATCTGTCTTACTAAATGAAGTAATGCCAGAAAGTGGTTCATAGTTCGTAAGCCATGATTTCTACAATTTTGTGAAGCAATGAGAATTTAAACATGCTGCCTAACCCTCAGATATACACACCACAAAGGGAAGTTGAACATATAATTCAGGCAGTAAAGACTACTGTAAGAAAGGTTGACAATACCAAAAAATAAAGATTGCTGTCTTTTAGTTCTGGAATACAGAAATACTCCTTGTCAGTCTTTAAAATGAGCATCGGTGCAACAGCTAATGGAGAGATATGTCATTGATAAGCTGCCTACATCATATTCTCTGTTAGTCCTTGTGAATCAAAACATGCTACTGAGGTATTAAAAGAAAATCAGCATAAACAGTAATTCTGCTATGATAGCTCAACAATAAACGTCTCCAAAATGCAATAGGAAATAGAGTCAGGATGAGTATAGATTATGACGTTAAATATGCCATGAAAAGTAATGTACTGCCCAGAGTAATTTATCAAGTAGAACAAATCAGATCATGTGATCTGCCAGGTCCAGGTATACGAATACACAGGAGTAAGAGAAAGCATTTCATTAAAGAGACTGATCTTGAAAAAGGTTCTATCTTTAACATTCTGAATTCTTTACTGCTATCTCAGAGTTCAAAGCTAAATAAAGCACTACACTTGCTCAGTACAAAGGTGTTCCCTAGAGTGCTGATGATGACCAAAGTCAAGATTTGGAAAGTAAGGATATTACCCAGAATGATACTGATATTAGTCTGAATGCTTCGAAAGGTACAAGTTGCTGCTCAGAACAATCCCTTTGCCAAAAATCAATGTACTGCAAATAAATATTAATATTTTTTTGTTCTTTTTTCTCAATGGTGCCCTTTTACTGACTGTCAAGCTCTCCCGGAAACCTTACAGATCCATTCATTCTCTTGGGTGAGAGTCTTTCTACCCATTTGTTCCCCTGGATAACGGTGAAGTCAGCCATGAAATTTGGACTTTTACCTGAGGTCCTACATTCCCTAGATATGCCCATAACATTTCAAGAATTAGTTTGCAAAGTGTCTTTGAGAAGTATGTGCACATATCCACATCCAGTGAATTCAGTTGACCTGCCTGTTGAAGACAGCACCCTCAAGGGATCTCTGGTTTCTTCCAGGGATTAAAACATGGACAGTGTGCCTGGCCATATGCTCTCTACACTTTTCTCTATGGAGAGGTGAGCAGGCTATGCTTCATCATTTCCCTCCTCTTGTATGTCAGTCATGTGACTTGGCCTAGGCTTTATCCCTCTACAGCAGTGCAGCTGATTGCACAACAGTTTTCATGGTTTTTGAGAGTGATGAAGAAACTAATAACACACAGTAACTGTACACAGTGTAATCCTATAATAATCTTCTTGAACAGGATATATCAGAGTACCGTTGTGAATCACATGACAGACATAGTCTAATTATAGTTATTTGCATTCAGTGTATTGAAATATAAATTGTACATAGATCTTATGCTTTCTTTTTAATTAAGGGAGATGTAGCCTATGAGGGTATATTATACACAGACAAGATATGGTCACAGTGTCTTTAAAGGGAGTTACCAGGAATGGTGGGAATGTGATTTCTAGTTCAGCTCAGTTCAGTAAAAGCTATTGTTAAATACACATCACATACTTCTTACTACACACGAACAGATGTGTACATATGTAATACATACACACACACACAAATATATAGTGGCAATGACACAGGAACCACACCTACTCACCTGCACCCTAGTACAACAACATTACAGTGAAGAACAACCCCTGTCCTCATTCACATATAAATAGAGAAAATTAATGTGTGTGGGTGCCATAACTGTGGATGGTTCAGCATTTTAAGGTGATACCCTTTCAAAGTGGTGATCGTATATGTTACACACTGCAGATGTGGAAATAAAATGTGTGTGTTCGCTATTCTAGAAGTCCCTACTCATTACCATATATGACTGTTCAGTATGTTCTGTATGTAAAGTACAAATGCTTTGGCCATGTGACGTGTTAATATGAGCATCTACTGTAGTCATCATGTGGTTTAGCTAGTAGCATGTGTAAAAGCTGTATCTGTATATCATCTGTTATGATGCAGCCATCATATGCTCGTATGGTACAGAGTAGGGGCACATTCAGTGTGTCAGCAGAGTGAGGTATGTACCACAGTACAATAGCCTATATGGCAACTACACAGATGCAACACAGTTCCTGACCAAAGGGGTGCAAGAATCCCTGAACCACCTTACTTATCTGGCGACCCCTAATCCTGCACATTATGTTACCAAACACCCTTTCCCTAGTAGTACCACTACATAAGACAAAAGGACACAGGAACATACACCATACCTCTCAACTGTTCAGATTTTCACAGAATGTCCAGATTTTCGCTTCATATTTTTGACCTGCTCCTCATAAAATTCGGGGTTTTCTGGCAAATCAATAAGGATTGAATTCATTAAAGACAGACGTTTGAGTTTTAGACTTCATATCATTCAGAAAATGCATGGTAATATAAACCTTTAATTCTAGCAACTTTCTAAGTTTAAAAGAGCAATATTTCAAATTTGTCCTTATTTTGGGGCCTTTGCCCCCCCCCCATTAATTTTGGCCTTGTCTAGATTTCTTGTGCTGAGGGGTTGAGGGGTATTACCATTACACATGCAAAATTATAACTCTGTCCCTATGCCTAACCCTTACTCTAATCCTAACCTGTGAACCCTTGCACGTGCAAGTTAACAGCTATAACTGTTCCAGTCAAGCAATCATTTCTCTGCCCTCTCCTACTTACTACACTTTATAAATGAGGATTCAATTGTTGTTCATTCAGCCATTTTCTGCCCACAAAAATTTTCATTAAAATGAGATTTCGATATTTTGAGTTGTAATGATATATCACAGTCCTACATCATCAGAACAAAGCACAGCAACTGCAAAAGACAAAACTCTGCGCTAACATATTAACAGCATGTGAATGCGATAGTTTTAGATCGAAGGATATATCAAATAATCAGTGCTCTCATACAATTATGGAAAAGTGTGCAAGGCATGTCTGAACAGAAATCATAAGCTTTATAAATAAACAACTCCACCTGCATTTTTTATTTTATCCCAGACCCAGCCAAAGCTCATCAGTGCAGTTCATCCCAGTAATATTTCTGTAAGTCAGGATTGAATTCCAGGCAACTGCTTTGCTGTTGTGGTGATATTGTGTGTGTGTGTGTGTGTGTGTGTGTGTGTGTGTGTGTGTGTGTGTGTGTGTGCTCATCCACATTACCTAAATTCATTGTACAACTGTTCAGCACACTGTTCACTTACTGTACTCATCATCATAAAGACATTCAAATTTGACCTGTTAAAGGATGCATATTATATAATGTCCTGTACATATCAGAAATGTTAAAACTCAGTAGCATGCTAGACCTATGTAGTTCTTGTTATTTTCTCTACTGTCAACTTGTAACATATCTCTGCCATTGTCATGTCTTTCAACATGCTGAGAGCAGTTTCACCGCATACTTTCATCTGTGTTACAAGTTACACCTTCTCACTCTTCTACGATGCAACAATGGGTATCCCAACAATCAAGCGACACATAAATATGCACATATGTACTATGTGTTTTTGTTATTTGCACTGTTGTACAAATGCCTTGTCTGCATAGTACATTATATGCAATGCTTCAAAATCAAGTTATTACATGTTTATATTCTATAGTTTGCTACATGCTTCTACCCTAGATATTATATTTATGGCTGTTCAGTGCATATTATCTATTGCCCTGCGAGGTCAAGTATGCTCTTGCTGTTTAAATTCATCCAGATGATTTCATGGCTGTCTGGATAGATCAGTCCACAGGTGGCTGTACTGGTACCATGCCAAAGCAGGTTGAGGGTATGCCACAGCTTCTCACCCACTTACTGCCATACATCCCTGACAAAAAACAAATCCTGCTACCATGGCAAATAAGAACTGGAGACTCTGCTACATTAAAGAGAAAGAGTAATATAACTCCAGCCACCATCTCACAGCACAGTCACCTCATCTGATTATTACAGTTGCTGTGTTTTAGAAAACAGTATAAGGGTACAAAAATATAATGATTTTATAAATCTGCAGTATCAAAAAAACTGATGCTCAGCCACCCTGACATCCTGCTGGCTTTCTATTTATACAAGGGTGTCACCTGACATACACGTACAAATATGTTTTCACTAAATGCAAATATTTTGCAGAATTCTTGTGCATGTCTGCTACAGGTGAGCAATCACAAACGTTACGGGTATCATCATTCTTATTAATATGCAAGTATTCCTGCTGTCTGGAATAGTCACATTGGTGGTGTTGCTAAATCCTTTGCTAATAGTTGGAGATTTTCCAGATTCGTTACCATTTTTTGTGGGGGTAAGCTACACATTTTTTATTTTCTCTGCTTATTTACTCATAGTGGCTACATGTTTGCCATGCTTCTGATGACTGTAGTTTATAGCTACTAAAATCTGTTATCTACTGTCTGCTTACCAGAAATGTCATACCGTACTGTTTTAAATATGTAATACCTATAGGCCTATGATGTTACAGCTTGGCAACATGTTGGATATATTTAACATGTTTCTGTGGATTTTAACACCATATGGCTGCAACTGATTTAATGGTCTTCTATGGGACCCATACACTCTATTAGATATTTATCATACATTACTGCTTTATAACTGTCTCTGAAAAGATAATATACGTACAGTGGATTGTTTATTGTAGACATGACTTCTGTGGATTTTGCACATATCATGGAATGCACTGCCATGCCATTTTGAACATGGATACTGGTTTCATATGGAGTGCTTCTTCTGATGCAATTGGTTGTTCCACTGTTTTTTGGCATGCTGAGGAATGATCAGTGTCAGTTATACTCTCGGTATGTAGATTCATGTTTATGTGAATATCTAACACAAAGGCATATAAAATTTAATATACAATAGATTTATAACTATATACATCACTTCCAGGTGCTGATCTCTAACGTTACATTTTGCAGTTTCTGTTGTCATGGCTATGCACAGAGATGCCAGCAAAACAATTTCATGAGAAAAGTGAGGTCCTAGTTGAGGTTCTATAGAACCATGGGCCAAAAGTGTTAGACAATGCTGGGTTCAAGGTTGCAAGGTACAATTCTGGATGGTTATACAACAATCCCTTAATGCAAAGGGTGGTTATGGGATGACTTTGCAACACTGCAGATACAGGCTTACAGATACGCATAAAAGAGCACGAAGAATTGCAAACAAACTTCATCATAACACCCTACAGACAGAGGTAAGGGGAGCCCAGCATCACCACTCATCTCACATAAAGGTGTTTTGAAGTTTTCAGGCTGTAGTTGTTAATGATAACCATATCCCTGGTGTAACAATAGACGGTGACATTCAATGCAGGTTCACATTGTCCTTGGCAGTAGCATACTATGTACTGCTACATGTTACAGAAACAGAAGATACTCCCCATGTTATTACAGACAGTTCAGTGCAACACTAGGGAAAACCACATCTTCAGGGTCACAAATGTCAGTTGGATAGAAATGACAAGGTGAACCATCTTAACATAACTCCGTTTGTCTTCATTCAGGGAACATTGTTCCCCTACATGCAACAACAGTCAGTGTGGGTAAAGGACCAGCCGTGCAGTCAAAGTGGCACCCTGATTATCATCATTGTCATCTATGGAAGGCTGGTATTTATTACTCAGTTTACAGCATGTCATCTTTGGTGGCTTTACTGTTGTGTTATCTACTGTGTTTCACAAGGAAGCACTAGACAAACAATCAGCAACAGATGACTGCGGACAAGTAGTACTGCTGCCTACAGGTTGGAATTGCCATGCTCTGCATGTCTGGCACTATATCCAACATTAATTGTACACCTATATTTTTCTGACATAGATCACTACTTTTGTCAGTGTGGAAATGGGTGGCATCACATATGGGGACAACATGTCTTCCTGTGAGATAGTTGTAAAGCAATCGGCAGTCCAACGTTTGATGGGGTTTATTTGATGTGGAAGGTTTGGAGTCTTTTGCTGCTGATTCTGGTTGGGAGTCAGGTGCTGCAGCACACACACACTACACATTAAAACTGGTTGTCAGTAGAAGCTAAGCTGGGGTTTAATTATGCTCCACAGCTAATGGTGGATGTATTTATGTCATCAGACTTTCATAATGGTCAGGGTGAGTCTGGTGATTCACCTAGGGAAGACACAGAAGGCACATGGTGTAGGTCTGCTACAGGTGACACTGCCAGTGGCCTGAATACTGCAGGTTCTGGCATTAATGGCAGTAACATCACTCAGACACAGTGTTTTATGGCTACTGCATATGGCTTTGAGTATGTCATCAGATGGATGTTCATTTGACCAGCCAGACCATAGTCATGTGCACGCACATGCTGTGATATCACATGAGAAAGCTGAGTGCAACATGGGTGTTGTTGTATTAACATCAGTAGACATGGGTCATGCTGCCCACTATATGCACAATTCAGTGGCACAGTATGATAGCATGGTTCATTAAATGTGTGCCACTGACCAGAGCAGATGATTTGAACTTGTCTCCATCAGCTGTAGGTTGGAATATGCTGAACATGATGAAACACTTGCACAGCACTGACTAGGAGCTGAATGAACGATGCAGTATGGATTCAAACCTTGGATAGGCAGCCGGGTGCTATGCCAGCCCTGCTTTTGTGCAAACAACAGATCATCACAGAACTGGTAAACGTAAAGAGGAGCACTGATAGACTGGTGAAATATAGCAGCAATGTAACTTGTCACACAGAAGACATGGCATGTAATACCACCAATATTGCTTGAAATATAGGTGACACTACCAGAATTTTTCTGGATTGTGAACATGCCACAGGGCATGTGGAAATAGTAGCTTTCTTCTACCATCCATCACTGACATTGTCTGTGTTGCTACCAGGTCTGCATTTGTTGGTGTTTGATCATACAGGTTGAGGATGATGCCAAGTGACAAGTAGGGTAATAAGGCATCAGAGTTCTGCTTCCACTGGCTGTTCATGTATGTGTCTGAGTAGACACATACCCTACAGCTGGGTGGCTGAACTCTTCCTAACCCTGCTGTTTGTTGTCTGGATGATTAAGCATTCTGTCCGTCATGACTATAATAAGTGGTCAAGAGCACAAGCACTAACAGGAGAAGAAATCAATATGCCTTTGTCCCTGTAAAGACAACCCAGTAAACTCACTGTTAGATGCATTATCTGATACTGAACATTCCTTAATGCACTGTTTCCTAGAAGGGTACAGTTGGCAGGAAATTGGAGTTCTTGTGTATTTTGCAAGAGTATGACTCATTGTTACAGGAGACTTCTCCTGAAAGAATTACATTCATTAGTGTTTTCATAGTCTAACTTCTAAAGTGCTGGCACAGATGCATACCAAAACTAATCACTCAATAAATTACTCCTCAATAAAAACTTACCTAAACAACACAGACCCCCAAAGCACACTCACAAACATTCCACACACAACACCAATCACATCACACACAGTAGACAACACACCAGTGTCTCAACAAGCACAGCCCATTAGGCTTAACAATAAACCAATGCAGCCCATAAGGCATAATAATAAACCAAACATACTAGTCATTGATGACTCAGTATTGAGACACACTGATGTCCCCCTCAGCAGGCTCAACAAGGAGAAGGTCACAGTCAGCTGTCTGTCAGGTGCCAGAATCCGCCAAATCACGCACGCACTTAAGTCTCTCCACAACAGGTACAATTATGACTCTGTCACTGTCCATGCTGGTGTGAATGGCTTGAGACATACCTCCCTGGACTATATGAACAGAGACATGATTGAGCTCTCAGAGTATGTGTCCCAGGCAGGTATGACCCTAGCCCTAAGCAGCATCCTACCTTCACCAAAAATGATACCACAATACCAACAAAAAATAACTGGCTTAGTTTCTGGTGTCTTTCAAGGGGATCCAGTATCTGCCTGCCTGGGATGACATGGTTGACAGGTCTCGATGCTTTGCCAGAGATGGCATCCACCTGTCACCTCTGGGGTCCCAGATCTTGGCCAAGGCAAATCCAAAGACAAATCTTCCAACATAAAAGATCTGTCAAAAAGCAAATTGAAAGTCATGCTGTTTAACGCTAGGAGCCTTAACCTGAAAATGTACTCTCTGGAGGTTCTCCTTACAGTGGAAGATGTCGATGTCTGTGCAGTCACAGAAACTTGCTTCAGGGCTGCGGAGAGCACCCCTTCCTTACCAGACTATACCTTATTCCACACTTTCTGACCCCAAAAAGAGGTTGTAAAGACTAAGGGTGGTGGAGTCTCTATCTTCATTAAGCACAGGCACACCTCTAGACTGGTTTGCCAGCATGATGCACTGGAATTGCTCCAGGTGCAACTGACAGCTGGCAAGACACCCATCCAACTTATAGCCAATTTCTGACCCTCCTCCATGACTCAGGCGCCCACTCCTCCTACCTGGACCTACTTGACTCCATCAAGGTACCCCCTAGCACTCTGATCCTTGGTGACTTCAACTTTCCCACCATAGACTAGGTGAACTATTCCTGCACTAATGCACTGACCCAATGATTCCTTGACTTCATCAATTCTAATGCACTAGACCAGCTTGTCTCATACTCCACAAGGGGAGATAACATTCTGGACATGGTTCTCACCAACATGGGCGACCACTGCACCATTCCCATAGTATGTTCTTCCCTAGTGAGATCAGATCATCGGTTTGTCTCATTCAAAATTTCTATCCCACCCAACCCCTCCCCAGCCATAACCAGGCTAAAAATACTTCTCAAAAGCTGACTGCAAACTCCTAAGGGAGGGTATCTGTAGCTTCACACCAGCACTCCCCCTCAGAGGATGCGAACAACTATGCTGAACAGTACACCAATGCAGTATACAAGCACCTTTACAACTACAAGGACTCAGCCATACCCAACAGAACTAAAACCTGCTCCTGAAGGAAACAAAAACTTGTCTGATGGACATCCTCTATCAACAGGCTTTACAACAAAAGGAAGAAACTGCTGTCCAAGGGTAAACTGGAACAAATTCCAAATTGGAAAAACTCCCTCCTCAGCCTCAACAAGCAAATCAGATCACTAGTGAAAACCTCCAAAGCCACTTATGAGTTGAAACTAGCCTCTGAAACAAAGGGAAACCACAAGTCCTTCTTTAGTTATGTCAGGAACCTCCATGGTAAAGCCCAGGTTTGTTCTGAGTTAGTACTTAATGGTACCACTTACACTGATCCTGTTGACTTAACCAACCTGCTATATGATAGGTTCAGTGCAAACTTCATCCGCCTATCTCCCCCAAAGGCCCATTCAACATCCCCAATACTTGTCTCACACTTCACATCTCCATAGATCAAGTGTTAAAGGCCCTATTCAAGGCAAAAAACATAGCTTCCATTGTATTCCAGGCTGTATTCTGCATATTCTCCAGCAAGAACTAGCCTCACCACTGAGCACCCTATTCAACCATAGACTAATTACAGGCTTCATTTCAGCAGAGTGGAGAACTGCCATTGTCATCTCCTTGCACAAAGGTGGTGCCACTACTGATCTGGGAAACTATCGCCCCATTAGCTTGACAAGTCTAATCTGTAAAGCCATGGAGCATATTATTGTGGATCTCATAAACAAGGACATAGGCAATCTCCAACACTTAACCCCACCCAATTCAGATTTGTCAGGGTCAGATCTTGCCTATTGAACCTGGTTGACTTCTTTGAGACTGTCACCAAGGCCCTGGATGAGGGAAAGTCAGTACATACAGCTTACCTTGACTTGGCCAAGGCCTTTGACACAATCCCCCACTCAGGCATCATCAAAAAGCTAACACAACTTGGTGTACATCCCTCTCTAGTCAGGTGGGTGGCCAACTGGCTCACCAATAGGACCCACAAGGTCAAAGTAGGCACCACTATCTCCGACAGCAGACCTCTCACTAGTGGTGTTCCCCAGGGATCTGTCCTGGGACCCCCTACTGTTTGGCATCTACTTCTCGGAGGTCCAGGCAAAGACAAAGGGCCTGTGGCTGACCAAATTTGTGGATGACTGTAAGTTGGGTTCTGTCATTGACTCCCCAAATGATGTTAACATACTGCAAGAGGGTCTCCCAGCTACAAATAACTGGTGGCAAAGTCATGGCTTTAAGTTAAATGCAAAACATGTATTATCATACCATTCAGCAAAAGCACAGCCCCTACTGATTACCACATCAATGGCAACGCCCTATGCACACAACCTGTGGTGAATGGCCTGGGTACTCAGGTTGACAACAATCTCACATTCGACCATCATGTGGCAACAGTGGTCAGAAAAGCCTTTTACTTGGTTCATCTCATAAGTAAAGGGATTGCATCCAGAAAAAAGGAGGTTATTACCTCTCTGTTCTCCTCCCTCATTAGGCCTATAATTGAGTATAGTGCACTGTTCGGTATGTACCTCTCCAAACACCTGCACCAACTGGAAAGGCCACAGAAATACCTCACAAAGAGAATCCATGGCCTCCAACACCTGTCCTATGCGGACAGGCTCAAATCACTATCCATCTTCTCAGTATCATACAGATTGCTCAGAGGTGATCTGTGTCTCGCCTACAAGGCAATATCGGTTCCTGCCCTACTAGAGATGATCCATATCTGTAAGTCTAACTGCTCACACATTACCCGCTCGATAGGCCTAAATCTAATATGCAACATCAACAAAACTTGCTGGAGAGACAGGCTTGTCTCCCAGCGACTGCCCAGTCTCTGGAATAGACTTCTCATACATGTCAAACAGAGTACCTCGCTGACCCTCTTCAAGCGCAACCTTGATGAGTGGAAGGGAAACCACAAATTTGTCCCGGGGGTTCTACCTTTGTCCCTCATTGATAGGGGTGACAGGTGCTGACTGAGAGTTCTTTTTTGGGGATAAACTATAAACTCTTAGCTAGGCTTGTAAGGGCCCCAGGGACATTAGCCTAGTAACCTCCTAAGATCCTATGTAGCCAGGTATCATCTACAAAATGACATGATATAATAAGCATGCATAGTAAACAAGTCAACACAGGAAGCACAGAGCTGGAGTTATTAAGGAATATTTGCAAAATGTCATGAAAAGCATAACATGTTTCTATGTTTACATTAATAATGCAAAAATGGAATGAGATTCTGTCATGTAAAAACAGTGTATGTAGTGGGTTTTATATTACAAATGACATTAAAACATTGTGAGTAAAGTGAAGACATTCTATGATCTAAATGTTTATTTAGTAAATCAGTTATAACTAAGCAATATTTTCATAGTTGCGCTAATTACGTAAAAGCTATGAGATTTACAGGTGAAAAAATTGCGACATCTTACAGAAACCACTAATGCACACAATATTACCACTGATAATTGCTAGCTAACAAGCCTGGTTTTATAGATTTATAGTACTGTGATACATTGTGAAAATATGTGCTGTCCCTTCCTATTCCTAGCATCACTGTAGGCTCCAAAACAGGTGAATAATTCTTTCACTTATATATTGGATCTATTTGCACACTTAAGAGATACAACCTTTTGGTTGACCATAACACTAGTATTTTTTGGCAAATAAAATGCACATTTTCTTTAATAAATCTGCAATATAAAGTGAGCTTCTACAGACAGACCTTTGACACTAGCACTGGTATGTAGCCCAGTGTCTACTGAAGAGCTTTCATACTTTACATTTTATCAGATATTGCAAATCTTATGAAGTGTGGTTTCATTTTGGCGAAAAGCTTGCAGGAAGTAAGTGGTTTCCTTCTGTTCAGGACTGAATGAGTTAATGGCAGATTTTGTTCTGTGGCCTGTTGTCAGCTAGGGTCATGACTATGGACATCCATGGTGTAGGGGCACACCTCACAGATAAAGTCACTGCCATCAGCCAGCTGCTGTGAAGGCTCACTCCAGTTTTACTGGAGTTGTCAATGCTAGCTTAAGCTATACTTAATGTTATGATAGTTTATGCTTTTATTACTTACTGTTGGATTGTGTGCACAAATGTAAACATTACCTGTCGCTCATCCAGTCAGGATGAAACAGACAAGCATTCATGGGTTCTGTTCAAGCAGCTTTATTATGTACAAACACATCAGGATAGAGACTTAATAACTTTAACTTAAATAAACTTATAAACAAACTATCACACTCATACATGCTCATTCTCCGGCTGTACTGTCAAAATGGCACTGAATCCAGCATGTGCTGGCTATTTATATGCACGTGCTGACCTTGAAATGCTTCTTAAAGATACAACACACTATTCTACACTACCTTTCAAGTTTAGTGAGATTATCGCTATTCGTATAGCCTGATGTGTGTGTGTGCGTGTGTGTGTGTGTGTGTGTGTGTGTGTGTGTGTGTGTGCGTGTGCGTGTGCGTGTGCGTGTGTGTGTGTGTGTGTGTGTGTGTGTGTGTGTGTGTGTGTGTGTGTGTGTGTGTGTTCATCCACTTTACCTAAATACATTATTGTAGTGTGCACAGTTAATTTGGCATTCATCTTCCCATTGTTTGATCTACTGTTTAGCCATATCCTCACATGTCTCATAAGCACACAGTGGTTCCTGCAATTAATGTCATCTGTGCATGTTCTTGGAGAACATGTTCCCTTATCTGTCTCCTCCTCCTCATCCTCATCAACCCCCTTTTTTCACATTTTCTACATGGAGTTGGGGCGTCATGTTAACTGTCACCAACTCTCTCATTTCATTGCCACACTCCTGTCTTCAACACTCATGCCTGACTGTCTCAGATCTTCTGTCACACAATCCATCCACCTCTTTGCTGGATGCCGTTTCCTCTTACCTTCTTCCTGTCTGTCCCAAACCTTCCTCACCAGATTGTCTTCTGCTTTTCCGCACATGTGCCTTAACCAGTATCATCCATTCTCTGTGATCTTTTCTGCAACTGGAATTTCTTTGGCTTCTGCTATTATGTCATTATGTCCTCATTCCTTCATCTGTCCCATAGTGTGCATTCTACCATCCTTCTAAGGCACTTCATTTCCATCACCTCTATCTTTCTCATCTGCTTTGCTTTTACTGCCCAGATTTCTGTACCATAAAGTAGTACTGGTTGCACCACTATTTTGTACTCCTTACTTTTCAGCTTCTTTGGCAGTCTTCTGTCATACACCACACCTGACACTCTATGCCAGTTGGCTGCAGCCCCTCTGATTTCAGCTTTGAACTCTTACTTCAGATTTCCCTTCTCCTCAACCACCCCTCCCAGATACTTAAAGCTATTAATCTGTTTCACTATCTTACCTTCTATCCCAGTTCTCAGCTTCTTCTGATTTCCCTAATTTGCTGACATTACCAGTGTCTTATCAGTACTTAGCTTTATCCCATGTGCCTTCAGTTTTGCATTCCATTCTCCTATCCTTTGCTAAAGTTCTTGCTCAGAGTCTGCCTGTAATGCCACATTGTCTGCATACAGCAACTTTGTTGATCTGTCCCCTCCAGCCTGTTTGCTGATGTAGTCCATCACCAGTATGAACAGCAGTGGGCTCAGAGCTGAACCCTGGTGCACACTCACTCCCACTGGGAACCCCTCTGTGAGACTGAACACTGTTCACACTTGAGTCATTGGGTCTTTGTACATAGCATGCACTAATTCTACCAGTGTTTCTAGGACTTCAAACCACAGCTGAACTGCCCAAATCAGCTTTCTTTGGACCTCATCATATGTTTTCTCCAAGTCTAGGAATGCCCAGATGAACTCTTTCCTCATCTCTAGCTTATTCTCTACTATCTTCCTCAATGCAAACATCAGGTCAGTTGTGCTACATCCTGATATGAATCGATCTGCTCATCTCCCATCTTACTTTCTACTACTCTGCATATCCATTTATCAATCACTCTCTCTCCAGAACTTTCATGGAATGTGATAGGAATTTGACTCCACTGTATGGCCCACAATTGTGGAAATCCCTTTTGTTCTTGTACTTTGGCATGAGTATGCTTATTCTCCAGTCATCTGTGATACGACTTTCTCACCACACTGCTATGAGTACCCTCAGGAGCCATTTCTCCTCTGTCTCACCCAGCATCTTTGTCATATCTGCTGTGACCTAAACTGAGTCTGCTGCTTTCCCTGACTTCATTTTCTTTAGTGTTATTTTTACTTCTTCTACGGTGGGCTCCATTTCTTCTATCATCATAGGCTCTGTCTGGAGAAGTACAACTTCTTCATTCAAAAGCTGCTGGAAGTACTCCTTCTGTCTGCCTTCGATGTTCTGTGGACTGGTGAGTATCTGGCATCCCTTATGAAGGGTGTCTGACTATCTTCTTTTTCTTTCTGCCTTTGCCTTGCAACCTGATACAGTTTCTTTGTGCCACCTACTGAGTCAATTTCCAGAGCCCTGTTCTTTGCTATTGCAACTCCTTTCTTAGCTTCTTTGTTAGCCAGCCAGTGTTTCTTCCTAGTCTGGTCCTTTTTTTTCAATCTCCTACTTTTTCATGCACTTCTTCTTTCTTCTGATGATTTCCTGGACTTCTGCATTCCACCACCAGCTTTCCTTATGTACTTTATTTCCATACCTGGCTCAGCCACAGATCTGTTCTGTAGTCCTCATACATGCTGTTTTGAGGAACTGCCATTCTTGCAGTAGTTCTACCCCAATGCCATTTTCTTACCAGGAGAAAGTTTACCTGAGTTGCATGTTGGCCACTCTTGTATGTGATCTTATGACTCTCTCTCTTTCTGAATCATGTTTTGGCTACTATCGAGCCATGTGCCAGACAGAAGTCTAGAATGGGCTTTCCTTCTTTATTCCTGTTGCACCACTCATGTGGACCCAGGCAGTTTTCATATCCTGTTCTGTCAGCCCTGATATGTGCATTCAAGTCACCCACTATCAACACTAATTCATTGCTTTATCTTATAGGCCCTGCAACTGCTGTATGAATGCACTTGTTTCCTCACTATCACAACCTTGCTGTAGGGCATAAGCTGAAATTATGAATACTGCCCTATCATTATACTGCAGTCTCACTGACAAAAGTCTGACACTAATTCTGATGATGTCCCTCACTGCCTTCTGGAGTTCGTGTTTGGCAAGTTGATTGGTTTTATGTTCAGCTTTTACTCAACAGAGCTATCCCAGGTAAACCAGGCTGGGCACAGTCTGGCAGCTTATTGGCACAGAGTTGCTGGGCTTTATGGCAGGCATGCATTGGCCAGTAGGGGCACATATACCCCTCCTACCACTAGCATGGGTCCCTGTCATAGGTCGGAGAAGTCTTCAACCCACTTAACACCAGCAAATATTCATGCCTATTTGGCAACATTACTCAACATGACTGAATCACCTACAGCCATATCTTACATCGCTGAGTAGCTAGCCCTGTGCCGGCATGTAGTATAATCATTCTGAATGCTTATGGAGTGGAATCTGTGAGGCTGTTTCTTCATGAGAAAAGTTATTATGGGGTCTCCATGATCCAATTTATATGTACATTATTAGAGATGGTATTAGAAACCAATATGGTGTCATTCAATGATAGGTTTTATTTACAGAGAATGGGTGTAGCTATGGGTACAGCATGTGCCAATAGTTACACCAATATTGTGATGGCAAGATAGAAGAAGAGTTTGTCCTGAAAGCACTTAATTTTTCTAAGAATATTATTTTTACAAGCGTTCTGTAGATTATTTTTTTATTCTTTGGGATGGGACTTCCGAAATGTTGAATGATTTTGTGGACTATCTAGAAGATACAATGACTTTTTTAAGGTTTACTAAACAGTTTTCCAAAGAGACTACTGCTTTTTTCTTTATGTTCACTTGTCTGTTAGATCTAATGGCCATCTAGATACACAACTTTACAGGAAAAAGTGTTGGAAGAACAACCTGCTACACAGGACAAGTATGCCTCCAGGTTATGTTTTAGGAACATCACCAAGGGACAGCTGCTTAGAGGTTCCCATATGCATACTGATGACCAGAGTTTTGAGAGAGAAGTTTCTAACCTTGCTGATGATCTATGCCAAAGAGGTTACTCCAAAATACCTATCAGTAATGTTGCTGATGAAGTAAAAAATCTGAGAACACAGGGAAGACCTTATTTCTCAGAACGTCAGTGAATGGAACACGGCAGAAGGATAGAAGGCAGAACAAGATCAAGCATCGCCTCTTTCTTACATTCAGTAGTTATACTGAGTTGGTTTGTAGGATTATCAGACAGAATTGGGGCATTTTAACATCTGATGATTGTCTCAGAGGTATAGTGGGGGAGAATCCAAGGTTTGGGTTTAAGAACAGCATGTCCCGTAAGAGGAAACTTTGTTATGGCTCAAGGATCCTACATTCTTATGCAGCAGGGGAAGATGCCAGTTTTCCCTGTCAAGTTTGTGCAGCCTGTAGTTATATTTCCTCTGATAATAAATCTGAGCATCCTTTTTCAGGAAAAGTTTATTTCCTGAGACTGTATGTTGACTGTAAGACCTCATATATTGTTTATCTTGCAAAATGTCAGCAATGTGTAAGCGTTTACATTGGTAAACACAATAGGCAATTTAAACAATGAATTGTATAGCATTTGAGTGAAATTCACTGTCAGAGATTAACTAAAGCACTTGCGAAGCATGTACAGTGTAGTAATGGTCATATGTTTAAGTTTATGGTGTTGCAAGTTCTGAAAGAAATTTTTCAGGGTGGAGATTTAGTGAATAAAACAGAAGTAGCTGAAATTAATTGGATAGCTATGTTGCAGGCTGATAAGACACCGGGGCTTAATGCATATACGCCTATAAAACCTACCCTGAAGGGGCGTAAATTGTTTTATTGAATTGATTGGCTAGTTTGTTATAAAGGGAAAGATTTTGGATTGTTATTTATAGTATGACTCGAGGAAGAGTGATTTGTCTGAAAGCACATGTTCGTTTGTTTAACTAAAGATTTTATGGTTGTCACATTATTTGCTTTGATTCAAGTTTTGTTGTGGGACTGGCTTTTAACATATGCAGGTGTAGTTCTTCTTATCCATTTTTAAGAGGGGAGAGGTCAATTTGACCTAAGGTAAATCTGAAGTACTCATCCAGTCATGCAGGTTTAACCTGAAGGAAGATATAGAGACAGTAAAAATAGAAAACCATAAATCCTGAGCAAAAGCCAGTAATTTAATAAAACATTAAGTTCTTTTGTCTCGAACTTGATAAGACTTCATCAGAATAAATAAAAAACAACTAACACTTCCTTATATTACCAAAATATACATGTCACATGATATATATTACACCAGTCAGCATAATCTGTTACATTTGTTTAACAAAATGCTGTCTGAGTGGAACTCCTGATTTCTGTTATAAGGAATTATTGTATATGTAAATACACCCACAGAAACTGAAAAACAGCAAAATAAACATATATATGTTATTTATATATAAATACACACACACACACGCAGACATTCATGAAAAATGAAACTATGTGCATGTACACACACACACACACACACACATATATATATATATATATATATATATATATATATATATATATATATATATATATATAAATATATATATTCACTTTATAAGCTCAAAATCCTGAAATCTCGAATTTCAGAATCTCGAGCCCATGAAGTGGAAAATCCAAATACCCGAAACCACAAAACCGCAAAACCCTAAATCCCGAAACCACAAAACCGCGAAATGCAAACTCCCGAAACCACAAAACCTCGAAAACACACACCACACACACTACACAACACATACAAACACAGACACACACATCTCCCGACACTGTCAAAAACCAATACAACACAAATGTACACAACTAAACAAGCACACACACCTACCCTGCACACCCTCCTACTTAAATATTCTAACTCCAAGGTCACACTACATACACACACACACACACACGAAACACCACCACACAAACTACATTCCTCTCACACACACACATCACAGTAACAACACACACTAACCCACAGCCCTACTGTCAGAGAAAAATACTTCAAAAGACCAAAAGCATAAGGTTCAGTTCAGGTATCTTTATTCTTGCGCAAGAAGACAAAAAATGCAGTTACAGAGTTTGTCTGACTAAATCAGGAAGTGTCACAGTTATTATACCTTTCTTTCAAGACATTGCCCACTACGACTGATGTAGCAGATCACCAGTTCATAATTCTGTTACTTTACAGATGTTTCTCACATTTCTAGCTGACTCTTCAAAGTTTAAAAAAGATTTTTTTAGTAAACAGGATGGCCTTGACGACCACCGGTCAATTATAACTTTCTTGCTATGTGATATTACAAATCTAGGTGCTATGGCTAATTCAAGCACAATGCAAGTACAGATTTCTGAAGCAGTTCATTGTTTATAGTATCTAACTGTCTTGCAGCTTGTGCACTTTTCATCAACATGAACAGAGCTTATTTTCTATAATGAATGGATCTACAGAAATTATTATTATTCTCCATTTAATTTCCTGGCCTAGCAGAAAATCACCTGCTTTCCAGTACATTTCCAAAGCATAAACATGTATTTTGCTGTGCTAGCAAACTAGGTCAGAGTGCATCTTGCAGTGTCAGAAAGCACAATTTCAGAAAAGCATGTTTTCAGTTTCAAATAAAACTAATACTGAATATAGAATAAAAACATGTTAATCTTCCCTTATTTAAAATAAGCATTGCACACATATATTAATACATATTTTTCTAACATTTCCCCCCTGTTAATACTTTTTATTCTATTTCAAAAGCATAAACAGTTTGTTTCTTCTCCTAACCTCTTCCTTTGATGATTTGCAGCTAAGAGACTCATTCAGTTTAAACTTTGAAAGTGTTTCCTTTTTCAACAGTTCTTCAATTTCAGTACTTTGATACAAAGTCTCAGAAACTGACATGTCTATAAAATCTTTGATTAATTTTTTCATGCAGGGAATTCCACAGCAAATACATGCTCCTAACAAAAGTAATCCCACACAAATGGCAATCAGGATGTTCATTAGGATGGAACCCCACCCCCAAACAAATTCTGGAAAAAGTCCATCAGTGAGTTCGGGCCTGGCCTGGTCATGTCTGACACTTGCTGAATCACTTCCAAATGATCGTTGATCTCGTGTTTATTGTCGGGAATAAATGAACAACACTCGTCTTTGATTAAAGCACACATACCACCTCTCGCCGCTAGGGTGAAGTCAAGAGCCATGCGGTTTTGAAGCACCACAGTTCTCATTGCATTCAGTTCATCAGTCATTAATTCAAGAGCAGAAAAAGTTGCATTGCTCATGACCTCGAGAAGTTTGGATAGCTTTCTCAGTTCCCAGATTGATTTAACTGCACCATATGCAAGGGCTATGCCAGCCCAGGATATGATAGTGTCACTCAAGTCCATGTGTGCTAGTTTACTCTTGTCTTTCACAGAGTTATGGTTTCTCCAGCCTGCTACGATCTGTCCCATTGGATTCTCAGGTTTCTTGATTGGATTTTCAGGTTTCTTTGCGACATCTCTGACATTTCGAATTCTCCCATAAGGCAAAGCTGTAGTGTGTCATATGGCCGGGACCAGGTAACCCAAAAAACAACTGCCGGAGCAATTCTCAGGCAACCATTTGTATGCCTTTTTCCCACATATGAAATAACAGTTTTCTACCTTAGTATTGATATACACCTTCCCTGCATGAAACATTTTCTTATCTATAATAGACAGTTGCTTTAAAAGAACAGGATTATGTTGTATATCACTGACAGTTTTATGCAAGGACTCAAAGTATGAGTCATAATCTGCATCACAAATTGTTTCTGTATTTTTAGCATTTTTAGGTTTAATATAACATTTATAAGAAACTGTTGCATTACATTTGCTCCAACCTACTTGAATCGTGTCATTTTTAAAAAAGCATACAATTCCTGTTTGTGTAACAGGTAGAAATAATGCAATTTTGTCTGTAGATTTCACAGGTGTAGTCTCAAAAATCAAGTTTTCCCAGGTCTCATTGACCCCTAGGGGGACAGCAGCCATCAATAATCCCCCGTATGTTGTTGGTATGGCTGTGCAAATCCAACAATTTGAAATATTAAAAGTCTCAGCATACACATATTTGATTGCTTGGTAAGTGTTAAAGTTCGGATGCCAGTCTATGAGTGCTGACTCACATCTGTTCAGTCTAGCTGGTGTGGCTGAAGAAAAGAAAGTCCACAGCAAAAGCCACAGCAAAAAGAACATTGTCACTAATGCAGTTATTAAGATGATTATGCAACACTGCTGAATATACTGCTGAAGTTGTTCAGTATTTCTATTGTCTCTAGGTCTTGTCATTTTACTGCTGCTGTGTGTTGGCAAGAGTTTTATCAAGTTCAAAGTTTTTGACTAATTTACAGTGTGTCAAATGAATCCAAGATGAACGTTCCGCAATTTTGACTGCTGTGGGCGTGCTCAGCAGTACTTGATACGGACCTTCCCACTTTGGTGTCGTCCAATTCTTCTTTTTGATTGTCTTCACCCAGACCCAAGTGCCTGGGGCTACTGCTACTTCGAATGGTTTGGTTTGGTCTTTATCTGAAGCAGAATTAAACTATAAAAGATGTTTGTTATTTAGCATATTTCTCATGTATTCTGCAAGTGTCCAATCTGCTTCCTGGTCTGCAGGCATGAGAGGTTTCCACTGAGGTATATAATAAGCTCTTCCAAAAATCTTTTCGAAAGGTGTCAATCCTTTTGCATTCGGAACAGTTCTCATGCTCAACAGTGCCAGGGGCAAACAGTACACCCAGTTCTTCTGTGTTTCAGCTATGAGTTTCTTAAGCTTATTCTTTAAAACTCCATTGTGCCTCTCTACTAACCCTGCAGATTGAGGGTGATATGCACAGTGATGTTTTAAAGAAATCCCAAAATACTGACTTAGCTGTTGTATAGTTTGGTTATGTAGATCCTTTCCGGTATGCCAAATCTAGGAATAATTTCTTTAACTAGGGTCTTTGCAACAGTGGCTGAATCTGGTTTACTAGTTGGAAAGGCCTCCACCCATTTGGAGAACATATCCACAATGACAAGGCAGTACTTTTTGTTTTCACATTTGTTCAATTCTATGAAATCCATACAGATAGTATGAAACGGATACAGTGGTGTAGGGAAACTCCCTTGCTTGGACTTTAACGCCCCTTGTGCATGATGTTTATTACAAGTGTGACATGACAGGCAAAATTTTTTAGTGTAGTTTGTAAACCCGTACGTGGCAAATACCCGATTCACTAACTGTACCATCCCCCCTGTTGAGACATGGCTCTGCCCATGGCTCAACAAAGCTGCATATCTAAATAAATTAGATGGTAATATCGGTTTTCCCTCTTTGGAGATGTACAGCCCTTCCTTGAGAATTGCTCCTCGTCTTTTCCACTTTTGTTTTTCAGCTTGTGTAGTAAGTGTCTGCATTGTTTTCAACATTTCTAAGTCTAAAATCTCAGAAGGTTGTAATTCCTCGTTCAAAAGAAATGCTTCTGAGGCTGCTTGCTTTGCAGCTGTGTCAGCTCTCGCATTGCCTTTTGAAATCCTATCTTGTTGTTTTGTATGAGCTATGCATTTACAAATAGCTACTTTCTGAGGCAACTGAATAGAATCTAACAAATCTAAAATAAACTGTGCATGGTTAATCGGTTTGCCAGTAGATGTCACCATTCCTCGATTTTTCCACTGTTGTGTAAAAACATGTACAGTAGAAAAAGCATATTGGCTGTCTGTAAAAATGTTTACGCTTTTACCCTTTGCTAAGGTACATGCCCGTGTCAAGGCAATCAACTCTGCTGCTTGTGCAGATAAGGTATGTGGTAAAGGTTTCGCTTCTACAATCTCAGTATCAGAAACTACTGCATAACCTGTTAGGTTCTGTCCTGTAGGACTCCTTTTGCATGAGCCATCCACGTAATATGTCACCTCGGCATCATCCAAGGGAACATCCATGAGGTCTTTTCTAGGCAGTGTCTTTTGCTCAATTACCTGCAGGCAGTTATGGGGTGTGCCATCCACAGGAGTTGGGAGCAAGGTAGACGGATTCAAAGTAGTACATCATTCAATTGTCATGTGAGGTTGGCTCAGCAATATAGTCATACAAGAAAGATGCCTAGCAGGGGAAAGATAAGCTACTTTTTCTTGCAGTAAAATGATTGCAACTGCATGAGGCACTCTCAATGTGAGAGGGCGGAATAACACTACTGAGGCTGAAGCCTGCACTGCCATTGCAGCTGCAATTACTGCTTGTACACAGTGGGGTAGAGACCGCGCCACTGGGTCCAGTTGTGATGAATAATAAGCAATGGGGCATTGTTTGTCCCCATGCTGTTGAGTCAATACTGATGTCATATAACCTTGCTTGCAATCTACAATTTGGAAAAAGCGTTTGTGATAATTTGGTAATCCTAAAACTAATGATGATGCTATCAATTGTTTCAGCTTGCAGAAAGTTAATTCTGCTTCTGGTGTCCATTGTATTAAATCTTGTGCTGCCATAGGCTTCTTAAAAATCAGGTTGGTTAAAGGTGCAGATTCCAAAGCATAGTTTGGGATCCAGCTTCGACAAAAATTAGTTGTACCCAGGAAGGACATCATTTCCTTCTTGGTTGTGGGTTTTGGTGCTTGTAAGATCGCTACTTTTCTGTCCTCATCTAATGTTCTGCCATCTTTGGATATTACATATCCAAGGTATTTCACTTGTTTTCTCCAAAGCTGCAATTTATTTTTGCTTACTTTGTGTCCTTCAACTGCTAGGAATTTTAATAATGCTATAGTATCTTCCTTACAATCTTGCTGGGTAGGGGCGGCCAGCAGGATGTCATCAACATAAAGTAAAATTTGACTACCTCTCGGTGGGATAAATCCCGCTAAATTACTTGCCATCTCTTGTAAGAATATTGTTGGACTTTCACTATAGCCCTGTGGTAGTCGCGTATATGTATACTGCTTCCCCTGAAATGTGAATGCAAACCAATACTGGCTGTCAGGGTGTATCGGTATCGAAAAGAATGCATTGCTGATATCTACCACAGAAAAGTACTTCTGTTGAGGTTTTAAATCATTCAACAAGGTATGTGGATATGGCACCGTAGGTGCTCTTGGTATTACTGCGTCATTTACGGCTTGTAAATCTTGGACCATACGCCATTCTCCGTTTGCTTTTCTAACTGGGAATAAGGGTGTGTTACATGGCGAATCAGGAGATTCCACCAGTATTCCCTTCTTAAGCAAAGCTGCTATGATAGGTTTAATACCTGCCTCTGCATCTTTTCTCAAGGGGTACTGTCTCTTTTGTGGTCTAAATGCTGACTTTGGCGTGATAGTAACTGGTCCTGCTGTGCAAATAAGTCCTACATCTGACTTTCCTGTTGACCAGAGAGTTTCTGGTATGTCTAACAAAGCTTTTTCTTCCTCTTCTAATAAGAGGGCTTCTCAGCTGTCTTTGTTGGACTGCAAGTGTACAGCTGGATGTGTTTGTGTTATCCAGTTCAGTTTCTGTCTTTGTATTCCCTGTTCTGACAGTTCTGATTCTGTCTGTTTTTCCCATTTTGTGATTTTCTCTCCTCGGTCTATCCATTTTAAATCTTTCTCTTTAGTTAAACTAACATGCGGTATTAGATTCAATTTGTAAAGTGAAAAGAACTCCTGGGGTAATGAACAGCTAACTACACTGTTCCCTTTCATGTCCCAGTACAAATTACACAGTACTAATCTGTTTGCATGGTTTTTAAACAATTCTTGTTCATATTCTTTGTCAGGTCCTGGTGTATTACAATAATACAGAGTACAGTGCAACAGGTGTTGTATGTCAATACAAAGGGAGGGGAACTTACTGATAGCTACATTCATTAACTCTTCAGTTACTGCTCCAGGACCAGTCATAACTAAGTCCTGGCTGTACCAGTAAAATGTCTCACCTTCCGTTTGCACTGCAAAAGTATTAGTTTGTCACTGTGCTTCCATACCCTGCATGGTTGGAACTACTGCTATGCCTAATAGTTGCATAAGATCTCTGCCCAAAAGGTTCACTGGGCATTTTGCAGAAACAACAATTTTGCTTTTCTGGGTTAATCCTGAAACAGGATCTGTTATTGTCATGTTATGGGAGAGAGGCTCCCGATACAGCTGTCCATTAGCTGCTTTTACTAGTATAAAGTCATGTGATTCTGAATTTTCTGGTAGTTTGGAGGGGTGTACCAGGGTTCGTGATGCCCTGAATCACAAAAATTTGACTTCCCTCCCTTCTACCAGGAGTGTCACTTCTGGTTTTGTGTCAGCTAGATAGAGCTCTAAGCTCAGTAAGGCTAGGTCTAAAATTTCGTTTTCTTCACTATCGGTAGCTTCCTGCACTTCCTCTGCTATCACATTCTCTGCTCCTTTTATCACATTCTCATTTGTCCTTTCTCTATTATTCCTATCTAGTGATTCCTGACTTTCATATAGTCAGTCCTCACCCTCATCGTTTTTGTCTTCCACTGCTGCCTTCTTATTTTTTCTGCAATCCCTTGCCAAGTGTCCCTTTTTCCCGCATTTGAAGCACTCACCTCTTTTCTTTCTCCCTTCAAAGTCCTCTGATCGCTGATCAGATTGTTTGTTTCCCTGGGCATTCTTTTTGCCCTTTTGTCCGGACTGAACTAAATAAACTTCTCCATCTTCCACAGCAAATACTTGGGCTTTCTTTTTCTTTTTGTTATTAAAATGCCTTTCGGCATGTCTAGCATATTCAAGCAGTGATTGTAATCTGCTTGTACGATGATCTACCATATGTTTAGTAATGAAACTACTTATGGGTGCAATACTGCCTTTTAAAAATGCATTCTTTAACTGCTGCTCATATGGGGAATCTTGTATCTGATCTTCAGGCACCTGCATTCCATAGTGGTTGTTAAAACATTCTAATAATCTGGCAAAATATCTATCAACAGTTTCACTTTCTTGTTGGATGCATTGATTAATGCAAGTCCAGTCTGCCCTAGGCTTCCATTTCTCAGAAATTCGGTCTGTCAGACCTTTCACTCTGTTATCTAGTTCTGCGCTGCTATGTGGGAGGGGCCTAAGTGCAGCGTCACGGGGATTCCAGTTGCCACTGATCATGTGCCAATCTGGACCTACTATTTGTATGACTACTTTTTCTACTTCCTCTCCGTTTAAGTGATAACTTAATCTCATGCCCTGTAAGACTTCTAAGAACTTTCTAAAATTAACTTTTGGATGGGGAATTCCCTCTGTGGCTTTCCGGATGTCTTCCGGTGTCCACGGTCTGTATACTAAGAGAGTTGGGTCCTGCCCTTCTTGTCCTGCCTGAGGATTTGGTACTTCTATGAGTGGGTATATTTCTTCTTCACTCATAGCCCGTAAATTTCCATTCATTTGATATAATTCAATATCCCCTTTTAAATTACGTGTTCGAGACCTAGTCTCGATAGGATCTCTAACAAACAGTAGTGGTTTTATAGGAATAATTGGATATCGTGGAGGTGGGTCAGTTTGTG
>NC_056749.1:203142924-203150424 GCF_019279795.1 Protopterus annectens
TCTATAATTCTTGAGCAAAGAAGTTGGGAGGTATTTTTGTCTATGTCTTGTAAAAATCTGTTGCTTTCTGACAAACTGTTGTGAACTACAGTTATTAAATAATGATTAGGCACGAGTTTCAGACTGTGTCCTTCAGAAAATGCAAAGCGTTTTATTCTAACAACTTTCCAAATGTAAAAAATAAATATTTAAAAATATGTTCCTGATTTCAAGGTCCTTGTCTTTGATTTGAGCTAAGAAACTGAGAGGCTAGAGGAAGTTTGCAATGGGTTCTACTGTATGGCTTTGACAGCAGTGAACTGAGATACATTTCCAGACCATTATTTACGAATGTATTCATTCTCTTGTTGTTAAGCAGGTATCTGAGTTGTACAGTTATGCAAGCGGCTGTAATGGATGGTTGTGTGTGTTTATAAATACTTGGTTCTTGAACCCACTGTAGTTATGATCTAAAGGAAGGAACTGATTGTAGCAAACAGGGACTTCATCATAAGAGTCATGTTCTTTGGGTACAATTCTTGGTTTATTTATTTTGTTGACTGTTGACAGTGTTTATTACCTGGCTGTGAATAAACTGGATGGTGTGAAGTGTAAGAGTTTAATGTTAATATTTTAACTGTGCATACATTTTAGTTAACCTTGCTTTTTGCAGTATGCAGGTATGAACTGCATTGTTTGGCTACAATAGTCTGCTTGGACAAGAAAGGCTATGAGTTACTTTTATAGTGCAGGATTTGATTCCTTCAGCCTTCATTTATTGACTATTTGACTCTGATCAAGTTACTTCCCCTGAGTGTTCTCCTCACTACTCCTGAAAAGGGACACATATCCTATGGCCTGTCCCAAGCTGTTAGAAAATGCATTATACATTTCTTTTGAATTCCTGTACCCTTCCTATAATGCCAACTAGTGCTTTGCTATACGTAGTTTGACTATGAGTCCGAGCATGTGCTGCAACATGGCTGCCAGATGCATTTTCAAGAGCTGTGAGTTTCAAGGGAATAGTTGTTTACTGTTGTTCATGCTATGCCTGTTTTCATTATGAGACTGTTTTGTTTTGTTTAGCAAATGACTGTCAATGTTTTTGCTGTAAAAACCCTGTCTAGGGCCAAATTTGACCATGATATGGCTTTGCATGTGCACACATGCACACACAAACACATGCATGCATGTGGACATGTGCCCACACATACACACACAGACACGCCTAACCCTTACTGATGATACTTTCAAAACATCCAAAAGTCTTGGCATTAATATAAATAACCTCCCTTACCATTCAGAATCTAGAACTTGGCAAACTCACCACTTGATAAAATCTACATTCAACAATTCTTACACAGCTGGCACTGTTTTGAAGCAACGATACATTGAGCTACAACTCAGTGAAGAAAAAACATTGAAACCCCAGTGAATATGCTGACTGCACTTCCAGGAAGCAAAGCTCTAATATGGGTCCTGCAAGGAGTGCAGTTCCATTCTATCTCAGAGTTAACTATTTTCATTCAACAGTTTCAGTTAGTCAAGTTACAGATTTGGCAACCTGAGACTTTGATAAATGCATTAATTCTTGTAAAATAAATGTACGGGCACACTCAAGTATAACAACAGGTATAAAATATGTGCCTATCTTGGCTACATACTGATTTTCTCAGTACTACCTAGGACCTGGGTTCAGGACTAGAGGCAAGCACTCAGGTTGCTGAAGTGTGGATAGGGAGGAACTAATTAGGTGATGGCCTGCTCTATTTCCAAAGGAAATAGTAACAATTCTCAGAGTATGTATACTATCTAGTAGATGTTTTTGGTAATGCAATTGCAAAAGAAAAAGTCGATGTATGAATGAAGCTTGAAGTTGCTCTGTAAGGTCCTTGTCCATTAAATACTGGGAAATTGGCCTAGCAGCATACATTATTATATATTATATATATCCACAATGCCACTTTTATCCCTAACCAAACACAGAACCCTGTTATGTATTCATTAATGTGGCATCAGTGGATTCAGTAATAACAGTTCCCCAAGATCATCTGGCAGATGCACAATATATGTGCCAGTAGTCAAAATGGAAAGGGGTGAGATTTCAGATATAACAAAATAATTATATCTTGACTATATTACTAACAAAGACAAATGTCATTATATTTGCAATACTAGCAGTATGTGATAAACATCACCCCATGCAGTTTTCTGAGACTGTGTTTTGAGATAAGATCACTAAAACACTTCTTCCCTCATCTATATCATACCCGTAGCTAGAATTTGGCAAACCACAGTTTCAGTATGCAGAAGCTGGCCAAATGTCAATGCATAATTTTATAATACAGTGAAGAGAACAATTCCTGCAGGAAGCAGTATTTATAATTTCTTTTGGGCACATCTGCAACCTGCAGTACATCACTTACAAACATTACATGACTAGTGAGCCTCTTACACGACATTAATTGCCACTGTTAAACATTTGGAGATATCATGTGATTTATTATAACCAAACCACATTTTGTAATGACAACATGACTTGCGGTTATCTATATGTACTTGATTACCCTACATTTCATCTTACAGTAACAACATATGTCAGGCACTAAAACACTTAACATCTGTGTGGTGGGCTACTTTCCAGATTAATGAGTAAGTGACAAGATGCACTAGTATTTGCAAAAGAATATTTGTATAATGGCTGACACCAGTTTTGTCATCAGAGCAGAAACATTCTGTGTACATTCCAAACTGTCTCATTCATGCATTTTGCACAAAGTGGACATGTTTCTTATTAAGCAGTAAAAACAATTTCTCTAAAACATCTTTCTTTCTTAGTTCAGTTGGAAGTGTTTGCTGATATATGAAACAATACTTAAACTCATTCACTGCACATAATATAATGTGCATCTTGGCAAATTTAAATTTTTAGGCTAGGTTTCACTGAGCTCAGCCTAAGCTGTTTTTATTTGCCATTTTTTTTTTAACTCTTGACAATACAACATCCATATGAAGTAGAATTCCTACTTAACCCGATTCAAGTGTAACTTGCACAATTGGATGGGGAACAGCAAATTCATACCTGGTTAGGCACCTATGTCTCTAATGGACACAGGCATCCTGTGAATGGTTCATCTCCCAGGCTGCTGCTTATGGATGTTTCATCTCCTAAGCCCTTGCTTACACTTATCAAGGGTACCAGAACTTGTCAGAGATTTGGAATGCATGGCTAGGCTTAAAAAGGCCCTTGTGGTTGTTAGCTTAGTAAACACCTAAGAACCTATATTATCAATGTAAGAAAATAAATGGATACTACATATGTGTGTGTGTGTGTGTGTGTGTGTGTGTGTGTGTGTGTGTGTGTGTGTGTGTGTGTGTGTGGGTGTGTGTGTGTGAGTAAAAGACTCAGATCCTTCTCAAAGTATAATGAGGAGCAATGGGTCATAAGTGTCTATGCGCACTATTATGACTAGTGATACCCAGCTCAATGATGATCTAAAACCAGAGAAAAAAAACATAACATGCTGTTTGTGATGTTCCACAGTAGATATAACTGCTGAATTAACTGTTTCTTGGCTGACGTTCTGTAAATGAATTCAATAAGTTCAGCTACTCCATGACTCACAAATTATTATGAATTAGACAACCAGGCTGCATACTGTGTATTCCAATGACAACACCTCATTCCAAATTCATAAAATTTCTTTCTGTTGCTAAACAGC
Source organism: Protopterus annectens (assembly GCF_019279795.1). Classification (NCBI taxonomy): domain Eukaryota; kingdom Metazoa; phylum Chordata; order Ceratodontiformes; family Protopteridae; genus Protopterus; species Protopterus annectens. The sequence goes on from NC_056749.1 coordinate 203,146,626, forward strand.
TATCAAAAATAATATGTGGTACTATAACTTAGACTGCACAAAAGAATGCGGGCAGACAAGTCACTGTGTAGCTGTATGCATATCTGCATAGCATGACAAATATCCAGGTACTCTTTGATGTAAAAACTACTTATTTCCTGAACTGCACTATTTCGACAATGATACAGCTATCTATCTATCTATCTATCTATCTATCTATCTATCTATCTATCTATCTATCTATCTATCTATCTATCTGTCTATCTAGCTATCTATCTATCTATCTATCTGGGAGAACATGTACTAAATGAAACTTCAATATGTCACTGTCTAATGTGTCAACATACTTTGGTCAATAAAGTGTGCAAGGTCAGTACCCCTTAGGTTGGGGGAAATGCCCTTTCCCTAGGGATTTTGCAATCTGAGTGTTAATATACATGAGTAGCAGGGGTTGTGGAAGTACAGCTCCCCCACATGGGTGTGCAGGGGAACTTTCCCCCTTGCAAAAAAAACACTACATCTCTTTTGTATACCTCAAGACTGTGCAAATAGAATGTCAATCTTTTTTTTTCATCCTTGTGTGGTCAGTGCTCTTAGTGTTGCTCTACTGAAGTTTAAACTAATTTCTGCAGATTCATTTATACACACACACACACACACACACACACACACACACACACACACACACACACACACACACCATATGTATTTATCTCTCTCTCTCTAAATGAATATATATATATATATATATATATATATATATATATATATATATATATATATATACACACACAGACACACGCGCGCATGCACACACACGCACGCGCACACACACACACACACACACGCACACACACACGTATAATTAGTTACAACTGACTGAAGAGCCATTTTGTTGAGTACTGAAAGTCGCTGGAAAAGTAGTTGAATGAACATTTTATCAAGTGAAGGGTTTGTCAAAACAAGTGTGACTGAATGTGTATGGCTGAGGTAAGTGTGGGTTTGGTATTCTATTGCTGAAACCTTCGGATACAATGAAAGTTTCAGTATTACAGGAAGACGTCTGTGGGGGGGAGGGGTTAGAGTAAGGGCTAGGTAATGGAAAAGATTTAGTGCTATGCATTTGTGATAATGTGTGTAGTGTGCATCTATGTGCCTTGTATAGATGTAGTTTTATGGAAAGGGTTTTTCTAAGTTAAGGTATAGGGTTGGATTACAGGTAGGGGCAGACTTAGGATTCACACATATTAGTAAGGTGGAGCAATCCCACTCCATACATAAACACTACTAGAAATAAGGAGAAAAATATATATGAGTACAGAATGCTTGGCCAACTGCTACCTGATGCATACGAAACAGATTATGAGGAGTTGTCTTTTGAGGAATAATAATGTAATAATAATGTAATTCATGTATTTTTAAAATACTTTTTCCAGTGTCTGATATCATCCTTCTTTTGCAGGTGTTGATGGACATTCTGACAACCCAACATCAGATTTACAGATAAGCAAATTAACAGTAAAGCAGCAACATCTGTTAATAGTCTGGACAATGCTTGTTTCTCAAAATGATATGTGGCTATATATGCATGTGTATATATATATATATATATATATATATATATATATATATATATGTGTGTGTGTGTGTGTGTGTGTGTGTATATACACATACACATACATATATGTACACACACATACTGCATAAAAAGGTAAATAAGAAAATATATTAAATAACACAACAATATAGCCTTTATACAAGGGATATATAAGCATTCGATCTGTATAGTTTTTAGAACCTTTGCCTAATGAATTACTACTATTTTTGTTAAATATGATGTAGAAATGTATATTTATATTTAATATAGCCTCTATAGTAACACTTTGGGCTAGATTCCAAAAGAGTTGCTCTCAGTGTAAGTCTTCCTTGATTCTGAAGGACTTCCTCTTAGTCTAAGCGACCTACTTCAGTGTAAGTCCTTTCTAAAAGCAGGCTTACACCAAAGGCTAGATTCCAAAAGACCTGCTCTCAGTGTAAGTGGTCACTTATAATGACAACAAGTTTTTTGGAATAAGTCCTTCTGTCTTTACAAAGTTGTATTCACTGACAAAAGCATTTAGAAACAACAGTTAAAACAACTTATTAAGATAGATTATGAAATCTGACACACAAAATGTATTTTATCCAGTCTGATTTGAAATGTTTATATCCAACTAAGTTAATTTCTTTGCCTTGGTTAACAACTTAAAAGCTCTTATATATTTGGTTTCCATACAGTGATTTAAAGTCCATCCAGCATATCTATATCTATATATCTATCTATATCTATATATATATATATATCCCCTTACCCTAACCCTAACCCATGCCATAACCCTAAGGTTCATGACTATCGCACCATAGTGGAGGACATTGCTATGTCCTTCACTGCGCTGCAGTCATCACAGACCTTAGGGTTAGGGCAAAGGTAATGGTAAGGGGATAGCCCGTAGGACTATCCACTTACTATGACCTGTGCCCTAACCCTAAGGTCTGTGAGTACCGCACGGAAGTTCAGTACAGCACCTGTTCACTTTCAATTAAGTGCACTTTTGCTGCAGTGAGCATTCCATGCACTATTTCAAATTAGTGAAAATTCGATCTAGTGTATGAAACCCATATATATATATATATATATATATATATATATATATATACAGATATATATATATATATATATATACACACACACACACACACACACACACACACACACACACACACACACACACACACACACACACACACACAGACATAGAGTGGTGCAGCAGATAACATTGTTGCCTCATAGCTAGAGGTTCTCAGGTCGGCTGGGGTGCCTTCTGTGTGGAGTCTGCATGTCCTCCCTGCATTCATGTGGGTTTCCTCTGGGTACTTTGGTATCCTCCCACATTCCCTGGTCCTTTGCTGAAATAAGGCTCTGTCCTAGTCAGACTTTCCAAGTCAACAAATGTTAACTAACTAAATAAATAAATAGCTTATTATAAGTACTCTTATATTATTTGTTTTTACATTAAGTGGAAAAATATGTAAAATTTCAAATTTTCAGTTAGTAACAACATCATGAGCACCTACCTATTCACTGATTTCTTTGTACCCGAATTAATTTTGAATTTTGATGATTCTTTAAATATACAAGATGTCAACATTATTACAATTATAAGCATTGCAATTTGTTGATATGTTTGGGAAATTTGAAACTTTTTTCAAAGGTCTAGGGTATGGTATGTGTTCCATAAAATCACGGGCAGATTGTAGGCTAGCTTCTTAAAGAGAAGGTTTATTGTGCAGTCCTGTATATCTTTTTCTCCATTTTAACTATTATGCCTTCATTTGCCACTATTTTACTATCAGAATGGTAAAACCTCTTGAAGACATTTCTGATAGGGTTATATTTATAGTGATCAAATAGTTAGAATTTCAATAGCTTAGTTTACAGGTTGTCCGACATTTCTTAGTTACTCAAGTGCACATTTCTGTTCTGTTTTGTGTTTGGCAGACATGTTTTCTAGTCGTCTTTGTGACCGAAGTATGGTATTTTCAGTAAAGTCAACATTCCTTTCTTTTATAGAATATTTCTGTGGAATCACAAAAACAGAGACTTTTCCATTAAGAAAGAAAGAAATAACATGTACTTCCTTTTTTAGGCACAAGTGAATGTAAGCACTGTGTCTGACATCAATAATATGACTCCTGATGATTGGTTCCTGCTAGTCTGAAAGCCTGAGTAACTGCAAAACCTATGCTGGTCCAATAGAAGGTATTATATCATGTCTGTGTT